>NC_000075.6:88254563-88454563 GCF_000001635.26 Mus musculus
ATGGTGGAAGGGAAAACCCAACTCCCTCAAGCTGGCGTCTGATCCCCACATGCACAAGCACACCTGAGCGCACAGGAGTAAATAAGTGTAACAGGCATTGTTTAGTTCTTTTACAAATTCTAAATTCTGCTCTTGGGTTGATGATGAGTTTTGTTTTGTTTTTCACTGTTGATATTTGGAACTGATTCCTAGGGATTATATGTCGGGACAAGTCTAAATTTAATATATTCTAACTAATTTTTCCTAAGATGCATTTTCTTTCATTCACAAGAGTAAACCATTACTTTCTCCACTTACTTGTTGAACAATTAAGAATTGTGCGCTGTGAGGTGTTGGGCAGATTCTACAGTGACACAAACAGGTCCCTAATTTACAGAGCCTGGGTCCAAGAGTTTTGAACTGAAATATATAGAAGATGTGTCTGGGGGTTGGAAAGTGAATGTATATACAGTAGTAAACAGAAGCATACTTCAGGGAAAGTAAATAATACCAAAGGGGCCATAGTGCTTCCTTTCAGGAGGCAGCAGAGATACATAGGCAAGCCGGAACCACAAAGAGAAGCAGGTTTTGAAATCACACAGACTTTTATCTGCTCTGAATGGGAAATAAGGCAGTGTCACCGGGTGGTTTTCTAGTTTCCACGGATGCTTGTCCGATGCCTCATCTGCTCTGGAGACCTCTAGGGCCCTTCTGAGCCAGAACAGAGCTCCTTTCAGTCCAGATGCAGATAATGAACTTGAAAGGGAGAGGAGATGAAGAGCTGCTGTCCGTGAAGCCCGGCTGGGCTACAGCCAAGTTCTGAGAAGGTTCCTGATTCTAGTGTGAGTCCAGAATAAGACTGGAGTTCACACACAGAAAGGTGCTTGAAAGCCTAGTATCAGCGGTTAACAAAGCAGCTCAAAACTCACTGTCTTTCAAAGTAACAACCATGCCTGGGCAGTGGTGGGTAGGCGGATCTCTTGAATTCGAGGCCAACCTGGTTTACAGAGGTTGTTCCTGTACATGGAAACGTGGAAACCCAGTCTCAAAAAAAATAAATAAATAAACAAGTTAATTAATTTAATTTAATAAAAATGAATACGCATTTTAGGTGCCAAATTCTTTTGCTTGCCTGACTTGGAGAAGCACACCCAAGGTATGTGTTCACCTGTACCACATGCAGCCCAGTACCTTTTCTGATATTGGAGCTGTCGGTGAGGTCATCCCCGTGCCTTATAGCAGTCAAGCAAGCAACCACATTTGTTAGCAGCATCTGTAAGGATTGGATTTTGAGTCACAGCTTAGGATGCTCCGTGCTGCCCTTCATTCTCCACATTGTACTGATTATACATCCAAAGGACGAAGAAGAAACCATTCCCATTAATCAAATAACAGAAAGCAGCACCATACTGCAAGAGTGTGGGGGTCATGGGGGGGGGATTTTGTAATCACATTTATAAATAATTTGCCACACTGTTTGAAAGCACCCAACAAAGAATATATATCTTTAACTGCAAAGGCTTATGGGTTATTTCCTCTCCTAGGAGCAAGGAACAGGTGTGTAGACCACTAGGGAGCACTATGGGGTACAAACCCTAGTGTGTACCATAAACGGCTGTGGAGAGTTTGGTTTCGGTAAGATTGTCAAGCCCAATCCTGGCGTTGGCTATTAACCCTGCAGGAGCTCAGCGGGTAAAGGTATCTCTGTCATAAGCCTGCCCCCCTGAGTTAGATCCCACATGAGCTGGATGTGATCGTGCATACCTGTAATTCCAGCATGCCTACAGTGAGACCGAGGGTCGCTCAGAAGATTTTAGGCCCAGCTAGTGTGTAGAGCAGAGGCAGAAATACAAGAGAGACCTTGACTCAAAAATAAGGTAGGAGATGAAAACTAACTCCCACAAGTTGTTTGCTGACTGCCATAGAAGAATGGAAATAAAGGTAGGAAGGAAGGAGGGAGGGAGGGAGGGAGGGAGGGAGGGAGGGAGGGAGGGAGGGAGGGAGGGAGGGAGGGAGGAAAGAAAAGGTATTCTATGAGAAACACCATAGATAAGATTGGATTTAACCACAGCCAGTACACTATACTTTATTCTCCTCATGCATTGAGAAAAGACCCCTATCAATTAAAACGAAATAAATGTGCATATAACGCTTATCTGGTGTCAAGGAATAGTCCCTTAATTAGAAATGGTACTCACAGAAGGCTCATGCCTGTTTCCAGTATCTGACTCAGCTACCACCTAAATTTACTCTTACCCTGGAGGTTCGGAATAGCACCGTTCTTGTTGCAACCTCAAGAATCACATCCACCAGGTTTGGCTACTGCAGCTGCCTCACCGTTTCCCTGAAACACTATGAGCAAAGCTGTATGCAGTGGAACACACCTGTAACTTTTTTTTATTTAAGTTTTATTGCACTATGATGAGAAAAGATACATAATTTCAATTTATCTGAAATTGTTAATATTTAAAAGTATATTTGAGTAAATAGATTTACATCACATTCTTCTTTCCCTTTTGTACCCCAACTCCTCCCAGAGACTCCCCTTCAATACCTATCATACCTTTTGTTATTTTAATCATAATCTTTAAATTTTATAAAATATTATAACAATAAAAATGAGTATTATAAAAGTTGTTTGATATAAAACAATCAATTGAACAGTCTTATGTAGATGCTTGTCTATAGAAATACTAAAAATACAGATGTTTTTCTCAATATAAATTTTAAATAATTCCAAATATATTAACCATATGATATTTTAATATACTATATCACTATTAGTTTTTTAATGAAAATAAATAGATAAAGCCTTTTTGTTGTTTGTTTGGTTTGGTTTGTTTTTAGCAGAGCTTAAAATCTTGGCTTACTGTGGTACAAACCCAAAATAAGAACAATTTTTGGACATTGGAGTTCATTGTAATAAGGCTGTATTTCAATGCCCCTCACATCACCAAAGGATTTTACCTCCTTAGTAGCTAAGCTAAGAGTTGACAATTCTGCTGCACCAAGGAATGAATTGTAGGCATGATTTTTGGGTACAGATTTCCTGCTATGGTCAAAGCTATTTAACTTGAGTGATTGTCTTCATTCTTGGCCCACAGGGAACAGGTTACACTCATTTAAGAAATGGTATGTGTATTAAGATGGTCTATCCAATGAAGTCGTTCATCAACTGTTTCAATGAAGAATGGCTCTGCTTCGAGGGTGGCACAGACATTAGGTGAGGGTAAGATTCTGGTTCCTTGGCTGTGATGATTTTGAACAGGATTCATCTCAGAATAAGAGTAACTTATAAAGTCCTCTTCTTCAAAATTGATACAATAATTATAAATACCAAGCAAAGCCTTCAGTCTCACTCCTTGCTGTTCTCTTACAGGCCACCTCCCAAATTAATTGTCTATATTTCTTTTGGCTGTGTAAATAATTTTTAAATAAGTAAGCTGTTCTGAAAACCATAGTATAAAAACATCAAATAAACCATTGTACTAATAGAGAGGCTGGGATAGGAGAAGCATGATTTCAAGACCATTATGTGGCACACAGCAAGACACTGTCACATACAAACAAGCAGAAAGTGTATATGGATTGTACAACATTGGACCTATTTCTCCAATTACCAAATTAAAGAGACCACTGGATGGTGGCCAACAAATTTCTAATTCCTCGTATTTTTGAATTTCAATTGATTAGGGTGTGTTGGTAATATTAATTTTCATATTAAGAGATATTAAGGAAAAGTTATTGTTACTTCCTGTTATTTTTGTTAGAGGTGGAATTATGTTTGTGTGGGTTTGTTGAAAGATTACTTTCTTCTTCTAGGGTGTAGATTCACTCCTTGAGTTGATGTTTCCCATCTATTACCCTTTGTAGGACTGGATTTGTGGAAAGATATTGTGTAAATTTGGTTTTGTCATGGAATATCTTGTTTTCTCCATCTATGGTGATTGAGGGTTTTGCTGGGTATAGTAGCCTGGGCTGGCATTTGTGTTCTCTTAGGGTCTGTATAACATCTGCCCAGAATCTTCTAGCTTTCATAGTCTCTGGTGAAAAGCCTGATATAATCCTGATAGGTCTGCCTTTATACATTACTTGACCTTTTTCTCTTACTGCTTTTAAAATTCTCTTTGTTTAGTGCATTTGGTGTTTTGATTATGTGACAGGAGGAATTTCTTTTCTGGTCCAGTCTATTTGGAGTTCTATAAGCTTCTTATATGTTCATGGGCATCTCTTTCTTTAGGTTAGGGAAGTTTTCTTTAATTTTGTTGAAGATATTTACTGGCCCTTTAAGTTGGGAATCTCCACTCTCTTCTATACATATTATCCTTAGGTTTGGTCTTCTCATTGTGTCTTGGATTTCCTGGATGTTTTGAGTTAGGAGCTTTTTGCTTTTTGCATTTTCTTTCACTGTTGTATCAATGTTTTCTTCTGCACCTGAGATTCTCTCTTCTATCTCTTGTATCCTGTTGGTGATGCTTGCATCTATGACTCCTGATCTCTTTCCTAGGTTTTCTAACTCCAGGGTTGTCTCCCTTTGTGATTTCTTTATTGTTTCTAGCTTCATTTTTAGATTCTGGATGGTTTTGTTCCTTTCCTTTTCCTGTTTGATTGTGTTTTCCTGTAATTCTTTAAGGGACTTTTGTGTTTCCTCTTTAAGGTCTTCTAGCTGTTTATCTGTGTTCTCCTGCATTTCTTTAAGGGAGTTATTTACGTCCTACTTAAATTCTTCTATCATCATCATGAGAAGTGATTTTAGATCTGAATCTTGCTTTTCCAGTGTGTTAGGGTATCCAGGACTTGCTATAGTGGGAAAATTGGGTTCTGATGATGCCAAGTAACCTTGGTTTCTGTTTGCTTATGTTCTTATGCTTGCCTCCCACCATCTGGTTATCTCTTGTGCTACCTGCCCTGGCTATGTCTGACTGGAGCCTGTCCTTCCTTTGATACTGGTTGACTCTTTAGAGTCAATCTGTCTCTGTGATCCTATGATTCTGGGATCTTGTGATCCTGAGATCCTGGGTACGTCAGAGCTCCTAGGAGTCAATCTGCCTCTGGGACCCTGAGATCCTGGTGTAAGCAAGGTCCTCAGATCCTGAGATCCTATGATCCTGGGCATGTTAGAGAGCCTGGAAGTGGAGCTGCCTCTGGGTGTTGTGGGGCTGGCTGCACAGTTTACACCTAAGATCTGCTCGGGGCACTGGCCCAGACAAACTGGAAGGAACCCAAGCCACTGGTCTGGCAGAGTTCCTGCATGCCTGGGTAGAGCTGGTCCCAGTTACGCCCAGTGTTGGAACAGATGTTGTGTCCTCCTCACTTCTAATCCTATGATCCTGGGCGTGTTAGAGTATCTGGGAGTAGAGCTGCCTCTAGGTGTTGTCAGCTGCTTACTTTTAAAGAATTCACAATGCAAAAGCGGTTGGATCTCTGTGAGTTCAAGGCCAGCCTTGTCTACATAGCTAGCTCCAAACCAGCCAAAGCTGCATGGTAAGACCCCATTACAAAACCCAAAACAACTTTTAGGGGAATGAAAACTTGAACATGCTAGTGCTTCTGAATAAAATGCCTTTTTAAATTTTTTATTTATTTATTTATTGCTGCTGGACATGCTTTCAATGTTTTCTCTAACATTTCTGCCTCTCTCTGAATCCACACAGTAACCCAGACAGGCGTGGCTCATCCATGCTTCTGGCTCCACCTCGTCTGAGAAGATTTCCCACCTTCTGACTCATTAGCTAATGTATCCATCTCATCCAGGACTTTGAACTTCTGAGGATAAAAACAGGTAAGCTCTGCTTATCTCTATAGTGCTAGGCAAATCCACAATCAATGTTTAAAAAGCAATCTAAGAAATGAATGAAAAACAAACAAAAGAGCTGGCTTGCCACAACATTAAGCAGCCCATAGTTCAAGCTGCTACCTTGGTCTGTCACTTAAGGCAGTAGGCATAACTGCCTCATCTACTTTGTATTTCCTTAGACCTTACACATAAAATGGTGTATCATCAATGTTCATGTTGCTCTCAGATAACTCAGATCAGTAACTCTGCTTTTAAGACTCCCTACTTCCCTGGATCTTTTTATTTTTCTATCAAGAGACTATATTTTGTGTTAAAACATCTCAGGTTACACAAGAATGCTCTTTCTTATTTTTACAGTAACTGTTCGTTTTGCATCTGCTGAAATGGAATGACTTCACTAGAGACCTGAAGTAGTCTGGTGAGGTGGGCTCTGCCCTCTGCAGCACACATGGCTTGTCTTCTAGACTCCAGCTAGCCCCACCACACTGTTACTGCTGTTCTTGGTGGTCTTGCCATAGTACTCCAATCTCCCAAAAGGGTGGAGTACCTTGTTGCATCTAGGTCGCACCTTCACCAGTGGCTTTTTCTGGCCTCCCACAATGCCAAGCTTCAGTTGTTCTCCATGACTCCTTCATGCCTTCAAAACCAGCACCACCTGGGTGACTCTTATTCTACCAAGTTTGCTGCCAACATGAGCTACAACCTTGGGCACTTCTGGAGCACAGCTTCTGCATACTGATCCCAAGGAAACACTTCCCAGATCTCACTTCAAGGATCCTGGTCTCTTCTTAATCACAACTTATTCTTCCTCCCCAGCTGACAACCAGCATCCATTGTTCCAGCAAAGAAAAGGTTTTACTTCAGTGATTCTGGCTCCAGGTGACCAGACACAACAAACACGTCACACAAAAAGGCCCAGTAGGGTCTTTGCTTTCCTCTGAAACTTCCCAAGCCAGGCCTCCAGCAGCAGCAGCAGCGCTCTCATCAGTGACCTCAGAACGGCTTGCTTACTGGAACCTGAGCACAATGGGACTGCACTGGTTCTAATAGGCAAGTGCTGCACTTTGGATTTTAACTGTCTCCCACTAGCTAAAAGGCTCACGTGTTAGCAGTTTACTTTTCCCTGGTGCTATTAGAATTGTTAACAGAGTCCATGACTTCTAGGACAATACTATAGCCTCAATCAAGATTATAATAGTTAAATTTGTTGAAACTGCTATGGGGGAAAACAATCTCTGAGGCAAACTTGAGATTACTAACAATGGGTGGTGAGGGAAGGATTTTTTTTTAATATTTAAAAATCCTTTCAAATTTTAGAATTGTTTTCCCTGTTATCTCTTCCCAGAGACAAAAACCTTAAGACAACCTTGAATATCTTCACAAGAAAACCAAGAGCTCTTCTGCTCCACCAAGATTAGGCTGTTAAGGCAACCTCAAACTATTCCTTGAATGTCTGCATAACCAGGTTACAGACACCAAAAGGCAATTTGCCATATCATAACAAGAGGACTGTCACAGTGATACATTTGGGGGAAAAGGAGTCACCGAATCAGGCTTACTGGGAACCTATCTTCCAGGGATTGAAGTCAGAGACAAATGAGTAGGGGAACCAAGATGAACGTTTCTTCATAAAATGGAGTTTCTTCGGCCATCACAGAATGCAATGAAAACCTTAAGAGGTGGTGCCTAGTTGGAGCAAATTGGGTGATTAGAAGCATGTCCTTGAAGGGACTACTAGGGCCTCATTCCCCTCCTTTCCCTGTCTTTGCTAAAATGAGATGACCAGCTTCCCTTTTTAGCTCCTATCAGAATAGTACGCCTCCCCACAGGCCTAAACCATGGGGTGACACCTACAAAGCTGTAAGCTAAAAGAAACTTTCTTCTTTTCAAATGATTAGCTCAAGTCTTTTATTATAGTAACTGAAAGCTAGCTAAGAAAATCATGTCTTCTGAGGCTAACACTATGCTTAAGATCTAAAGCCAAACCTTCAGATATAAAAGTGAAACTATTACCAAGATCTCACACTGGCCTCCTTTGAGATCACCATCAGATGAACTAGACAAGACACCTGGTCATATAGAAAATAGGTAAACTTTATTGCAGAGTAACATGAAACACTTTCAAGGGTGAGGGAAACTGATAAGGATAGGGGCCATTGTAGAGGAAAATACTCTTAAAGGTGAGCGTGGATGATGGCCAGGGTGGACACTGAGCAGGAGTGAGAGTAGACATGGTCCATTTAGCCTCCCTGCAGGTCTCTGGAACAGAGAGTTCTCCTAATGCCTGTCCTCCCTCCCAGTGATTGACAGCCTCCTCGTAAAAATCCCAGAAACCTTCTGACAGTTCAAGAAGTTATGTACCCACCCAGAGTCAGAGAGAGAGTTCAAAGTTCATTCTTTTGACCAAAATCATGTAACACAATAGAACAAGTAAAGAAAACAAAAAGGAAGTAAAAATAGCCATGTTTTACTAGGCAGAACCTGGGTCTAACTGAGCCTTTCCATTCCCGCCCTCCTCTTCCACACAGGGTTTCCTATGGCATTTTGAATTCCAATGAAGAACAATTGTTTCCCCTTCCTTTGCCTATCATGTTACCAGGACCACAGGGGGTGGGGCCTTAAGGGAACTGAGAGAGGAAGGTCCATCCTCTATGCCCTCCATGCCTGTTCATATTAAAACCTCCTTCTGAAAAAGCAACATACTAATCATCTTGACTTTGATCTGTCGGTACGTTAAACACAAATTTTCAAATTAGGCCTGTCTGAGTGCATGTTTCACCATCCGTGTTGTCTGATCATAGCTAATTTTTTCCAAAACTCAACATTCTTGTCTATAAAGTGGATTTTTTTTTTAAAAAAAACAGGACATGCATCCCCAAATTCACTATGTAACCCAAGGTAGCATCAAATTTGTGGTCCTCCTGCCTTAACACGCTAAGTACTGTGATGGATAGGCCCACGACACCATGCGTGACAAACTGGAAATATACTTTCCACACAGAGGAAATTGAAGAATTTTTTTAAAAGATTTATTTAGTTATTTTATGTATATGAGTAAACTGTAGCTGTCTTCAGACACGCCAGAAGAAGGCATCAGATCCCATTACAGATGGTTGTGAGCCACCATGTGGTTGCTGGGAATTGAACTCAGGACCTCTTGAAAAGCAGTCAATATTCTTAAATGCCGAGCCATCTCTCCAGCCCAAGAATTTTTATATTATTGTTATTATTACTGTTGTTGTTATTACTGAGGCAAGCAAATATAGAGATTGTGTGTGTGTGCTCTGAGTCTGATTGGCTAGTTTCACTCCAGAACCACTTAAGGCTAATAAACATCTCCTACCCTCAGCCTCTCCACAGACACAGACCTTAGAGGAGTTTCTAGGCCATGTAGAAAGTCAACAAGTGCTGGCTATTAGTTTTCTTTTTTCTTTTTCTTTTTTTATTAGATATTTTCTTCATTTACAATTCAAATGCTATCCCCAAAGTCCCTTATACCCTCCCCCCACCCTGCTCTCCAACCCACCCGCTCCCACTTGTTGGCCCTGTCATTCTCCTGTACTGGGGCATATAATCTTTGCAAGACCAAGGGCCTCTTCTCCCAATGATGGCCAACTAGGCCATCTTCTGCTATATATGCAGCTAGAGACATGAGCTCAGGGAGTACTGGTTAGTTCATATTGCTGTTCCTCCTATAGGGTTACAGACCCCTTCAGCTCCTTGGGTACTTTCTCTAGCTCCTCCATTGGGGGCCCTGTGTTCCATCCAATAGATGACTGTGAGCATCCACTTCTGTATTTGCCAGGCACTGGCATAGCCTCGCAAGAGTCAGCTATATCAGGGTCCTGTTAGCAAAATCTTGCTGGCATATGCAATAGTGTCTGCGTTTGGTGGTTGATTATGGTATGGATCCCCAGATGCGGCAGTCTCTGCATGGTCCTTCCTTCCGTCTCATCTCCAAACTTTGTCTCTGTAACTCCTTCCATGGGTATTTTGTTCCCCATTCTAAGAAGGGACAAAGTATCCACACTTTGGTATTTCTTCTTGTTGAGTTTCATGTGTTTTGCAAATTGTATTTTGTGTATTCTAAGTTTCTGAGCTAATATCCACTTAACAGTGAGTGCATATGATGTGAGTTCTTTTGTGATTGGGTTACCTCACTCAGGATGATGCCCTCCAGATCCATCCATTTGCCTAAGAATTTCGTCAATTCATTCTTTTTAATACCTGAGTAGTACTCCATTGTGTAAATGTACCACATTTTCTGTATCCATTCCTCTGTTGAGGGACATCTGGGTTCTTTCCAACTTCTGGCTATTATAAATAAGGCTGCTATGAACATAGTGGAGCATGTGTCCTTATTACAAGTTGGGACATCTTCTGGTTATATGCCCAGGAGAGGAATTGCTGGATCTTCAGGTAGTACTATGTTCGATTTTCTGAGGAACCGCCAGACTGATTTCCAGAGTGGTTGTACAAGCTTGCAATCCCACAAACAATGGAGGAGTGTTCCTCTTTCTCCACATCCTTGACAGCATCTGTTGTCACCTGGATTTTTGATCTTAGCCATTCTCACTGGTGTGAGGTGGAATCTCAGGGTAGTTTTGATTTGCATTTCCCTGATGATTAAGGATGTTGAACAATCCCCATCAAAATTCCAACTCAATTCTTCATACAGTTAGAAAGAGCAATTTGCAAATTCATCTGGAATAACAAAAAAACCTAGGATAGCAAAAAGTATTCTCAACAATAAAAGAACCTCTGGGGGAATCACCATGCCTGACCTCAAGCTGTACTACAGAGCAATTGTGATAAAAACTGCATGGTACTGGTATAGCGACAGACAAGTAGATCAATGGAATAGAATTGAAGACCCAGAAATGAACCCACACACCTATGGTCACTTGATCTTTGACAAAGGAGCTAAAACCATCCAGTGGAAAAAAGACAGCGTTTTCAACAAATGGTGCTGGCTTAACTGGCAGTTAGCATGTAGAAGAATGCGAATTGATACATTCTTATCTCTTTGTACTAAGCTCAAGTCTAAGTGGATCAAGGAACTTCACATAAAACCAGAGACACTGAAACTTATAGAGGAGAAAGTGAGGAAAAGCCTCGAAGATATGGACACAGGGGAAAAAATTCCTGAACAGAATAGCAATCAATGGCTTGTGCTGTACAATCAAGAATAGACAAATGGGACCTCATAAAATTGCAAAGCTTCTGTAAGGCAAAAGACACCATCAATAAGACAAAAAGGCCACCAACAGATTGGGAAAGGATCTTTATGTATCCTAAATCAGATAGGGGACTAATATCCACTATATATAAAGAACTCAAGAAGATGGACTCCAGAAAATCAAATAACCCTATTTAAAAACGGGGCTCAGAGCTAAACAAAGAATTCTCACCTGAGGAATACTGAATGGCTGAGAAGCACCTGACAAAATGGCTATTAGTTTTCGTTCTCTGTGTTCCCATCACACTGAGCGAGCCTCCTGCCTTTCCCTTTGCCTTCTCTCAAGTTAGCCCATGGGGACTGGAAAGCCAGGGAGAGGTAACGTTCTAACTCTCTCAAGGTGTTTCTTTCATTCTTAATTAGGTAAAAATCCTTTGAATTGCAAAGTCCCTAGTCAAGTAATTATCAGTATTACACTCATTTTTTAAAAAAATGAAAATGATTTGAAAATCCAAAGAAGCCTAAAAACTCTAACGCTGGGAGAGAGGAAGCCTCTAGCTTCCCCCTTCTTTAATACTTATTGCCTGCCTTCTTGATTTATTTTTCTTCACAGCTTCTAAATTAACAGAGGAAATCTTAGCTGTGCATGCTTATTTAATACCTATTAAACAATTTGTGTTACTCTGAACAGCACCAACTATACCCCCCCCCCCCCCCCGCCCAGGGTGAGCTGTTCTAACTCCTCTACAAACGTGTCAGTCATCAGTCTGTTCTGTTAGGGAGTTAACAGGAGACCCTAGTTCATTGAATAACTCAGTCCAACCAAAACAACTGTACCCACTGATTAAAAAATGGAATAATACCAGAATTCTTGTCAACACGGGCCTGAACTGATGAAGGGCCAGCTCTTTATTTCCATTTAAACTAAGCTTAAGGGCCTGGAGAGATGGCTTAGTGGTTAAGAGCACTGACTGCTCTTCCAGAGGTCCTGAGTTCACTTCCCAGCAACCACATTGTGACTCATAACCATCCAATGTCCTCTTCTGGTGTGTCTGAAGAAAGCTACAGTGTACTCATGTAAATAAATAAATAAATACAAAAGTAAGCCAAAGTTCTACTTCACTATGACTCATAACCATCCATGTCCTTTTCTGGTGTGTCTGAAGAAAGCTACAGTGTACTCATGTAAATAAATAAATAAATAAATAAATAAATAAATAAATAAATAAATAAATACTAAAGTAAGTCAAAGTTCTACTTCACTATGCATCTACTAAGATACAAATGAGCCATTCTCCCATCTCAAAAGGAACACAGCATCCTCAAATTGGTGACCTCAACTCTCAGTCTAGATTCTTCATTCGAGGTAGAATCCTGAGTTGAATTGTCTCCCGGGCAGATTTGGTCCAACAACCAGCCAGGGCGTGGCAGGAGGTGAGGAGTGGAGCAGATAGATGAGAAGCTTGGGGTGGGGGGTGCAGCAGCCCCATGCTTCATGCCCCCTCTTCCAGTTTTGTCCCTGCTGTGTTTGACATCCTTTGCCAGGAACAGCCCGATGTATTTCTGAAGCCTAAACCTGTCCTTCTCTACCCATTCCACTTTGAGCCAACCAACTAAACTCTCTAGGTTTCAAATTTCTGCTCTGAAACCTTGGGTGGTGAAAACTTCCTCGTGTGTTTATTTGGAATAGTAATAGCATCTGAATAGTTCATAATGCAATAGTGAGTGGAAATCTTCATTCCCAAATGCTATGTCCACGTTAACACTGCTCACCTGCTGTCACCTGTAAACGAACCCTACTTCGCCTTCTTCCCTTTCTAACTCTCCTTCTCTAACCAAGGATCTACTTGCCATCCCCAGATTACAAACTCCATGGGCTCTTACAAAACTTGCAGGACCGTGTTTAAATTCCAGTTCATCCTCATTTTATCCCTGCATCCTCCATTGTCCTGTTCATCTCATGTGGCTGTCGTTTTTGTTCAGTCACACATAGGCACTTGCTGCTGGTGGTGGTCCATTTCTGCTTCGCTCCTTCTCTGTTTCTGCTTCTAGATGCTTGAGTTTCTCTGTTTGATGGAGCTGCAGTCGCACGATAGGCTTAGTTGCCCCTGGACTTACCTAGAGGCAGACCCTGAGGCAACCACGGTTGCAGGAGTTTGTGTAGAAGGTTCCAGGAAACACAAGTAAGGATGGAAAGATTGTGATAAAGAGAATGTGTGTACTCTGGTTTCCAGTGTGTTCTGCAGAGCTCAGATCCAGGAGGAGCCTCCAGGACACCTTTGACAACTGACCCAGTGAGCGATGGAGAAACTTGGAATGCTGACTGACTCCTCCTAAAGTGGACTGAAGGTTAATGTAAAAAATTCTCCCCTAAGGAGATGTGAACAATATCTACCCCTGATTCATAAAGCCTCAAAACAAACAAACAAACAAACAAACAAAGATGAAAGTACAATCCCACCATAATTCACCCCAAGGAACCAATGCATTTATTGGGTGCAGTCACAGAATACAGGTGTGGCATTGTGGGTAGGAGCATGAATGGCCCTAAAGCAGCTACACTAGAAAGTCTCTGCCAGGCATGGATGATAGTTTCCTCAAGGATATATAGATGACTCCCTTCCTCTAACCTTCATCAGCCCATAGACGCCAGTCCCTCCAGAAAGCATCACACATACATCCCAGTCCGTGTGCAGTTAAGGTAGAATTGCATATAATTGGCTAAGACAGTGGCTGGGAACTCAGATGAGGGTCAAGTATCTCTGAGAAACTGTCAACAGTCCACAGGCTGGCTCCTTATGGAGTCTTTCAGGGAAGCATGGCTGGCCTGATGAAGAAAGATGCTCCTTAGCTTTGAGGATGGCATTCTATAGCAGCTGCCCATGGAAAGCCGGGCTCCTCGTTGCCCTGCTCATGGCTAAGCTTGTGCCTTAGGTTGAAGGGAAAGAAACAGAAAGCTAAGAACACACCGGGTAAGAAATGACCAGTCTATATACGAGAGACCTCTAATGCAAGTGATCTCAAAGTTGGGGTGCCCATCCCATCTGCTAGAGTGTTTTTTTTAAAGGAGGGTTGCTAATGGGACAGAGAGGCAAGGTAGCATATTCCTATTATCCTAATATCCTTGAATCTGAGGCAGAAAAATCAGGTTTGAGGCTACCTTCGGCTACTTAGTGACATTTTGGAGGGAGGGACTAAGTTGAGTAGGTGGAAAAATACAATGTTACAAAAACACTGCAACACCACATGTTTGTGAGCGCAGATCAAGGTCCTTTATGGTTTCATTGTTTGAGACACTGGATGTCTGTGTGTTACAGTAAAAGGTAAAGGGGACTGTAAGCCATAATGGCTGCCCATAGCTCTTCCCAGACATTCTCGAATATTCTTTAGAAGTCATACAGTGACTTAACCAAAGTCAAAGATTAAATCAGTGTTCTGCCTGAATAAACAACTTGGAACGTTCCAAGTTTTTCAAAAGCCCAGTCAAGAGAGACAAAGAACTGAGTATTCACCTCCTCTGTGGGCCACAATGTCATGTTTCCAGAGAGATGTCACCCTGGGACTCCAGGCAGAACATAGTTCTTCTCAATCCCTCCTGCTTTACCCAAGCACCAGGAGTTTGGTAAAAGGGCAGAAGCTGAGTGCCAACAGCTACTTCTAATCTGGCTACACAGTTCACACAGGATTTTCTGGAAGGTGAGGTCAAGCTTCACACCTTACATTTTCCCACATTAATAATAAGATCCGCCTATAACCAACAAGGAAGTTTGAGGGCACCGGTAAAACCCAGAGTTGCCTATGAATCTCTAGCAACTCCTGTCCAGTTGCTCTATAATATCTTTAGCATCTTTAATTAGAACAAAGATTCACAGATCTCACTTGGAGCCTCTAAGGATTCATTAAAATTTAACAGACTTAGCAAGGAAAGGGATCCACTCGTGAGCATGCTCAGTCCTGGGGAAATCATGAATCGTCTCAAAGCAGATGTCTCAAACCAAAATGGCATTCTGCGGAAGAGACTGTTCCAAAGCAAAATTAAGATGTCAAAAGCTTGCTCAATATTAGACCTGTAAAATTGTTTCTGCCTGAAACCCCCCCCCCCCGCCCCGAGGCCATCTCTCTCCTTTCTTCTACCTTAATACCCTTCCTTCCTTCCTTCCTTCCTTCCTCCCTCCCTCCCTCCCTCCCTCCCTCCCTCCCTTCCTTCCTTCCTTCCTTCCTTCCTTCCTTCCTTCCTCTGCCTTGATCACGGTGCTAAACAAAAAGATGGTTCCTCAGGAGTAAGATATGATCTACTACCACTACGATTCACAAATATAAAATGACCTACATAATTCCAAATATTCTCAGTACTCAAGTTTTACAGCCCCCTATAAAGGACAGAATGTTCAACGCCACGGGAGACAACCTGGCAGTCTAAGGCAAAATGCTGGGAGCTGTGTCTTTTCTTGGCTCCATTGGTAAGAAAGAGATGTGGGAGGGATGGGGATCCAAGACCACTGAGAAGAAAATAAAAAGACACAAAGAGAAAAAATGCCCCCCCCCCACACACACACACAGATTAACAAAGGCCCTAACACTATCCAGCTGAGAGTTTGAAAGAGTCTTCAGGGAATGTCACTGGGAGAACTTGAAAACAGGCATGTGGATGGGGCTGGGGTGGAGGGGTGTGGTTCAGTGGTAGGACAGGAGCTTACAATGTGGCAGGCCTTGACTTGGATTGCTAACACCAGCCTCCTCTCATAAAAGTTATGGTCACTAAAAGGAAAGACTGCATTGAACGGACTCAGTTTTAAATCTGCAATTTGTACATCAGAAGAACTTTTCTGCTTGGGAGAAAAGAAGTGTTCTCAATAGCCCTTAGCAGAGTAAGAGCTCAGCTACCTACCTAGGGACTTTTCTGAATTCTCAGAAAACCAAAAGGAGCCGCTGCTCAATCGTCCGAGCCTGTAGGAACTTCCAGACTGACCAGCGCCTGAGGGGAGAGCCACAGGCTCACAGCCTCCCATAGAGTAAGTCCTCTGAGCTTCCCCTTCTCACCAACCAGACCCTAGGGTGAGAGTTTTATTTGTAAAGTTGACGGTGATGGGTACATGTTAAATGGTTACTTTTATTTCTTATTACACTTTTTCCAAGCTTCCTTCCTTGGCGGTGTCTTCCTATTAGACCTCTCTGGTGTGTAGGGGAATGCCCTATGAGTCCCACATAGAGCCCACCTACACCCTTTCCCTTATAAGCAGCACTTTGGGCACCCACCAGTTCATGAGTTAGATGTTTATTATTTCCTGTCAGGCTGCAATGGCCACCGAGAATGTTCTCTAAAACCTTAGCCCCCAGCATGGACAGCTTTACAGAGTGCTGGCTGATTCCCAGGACACACTGGAGCCATCTCCTTTATTATAGCATGTCCAACAGCAGATAAGAAACAGACCGGTGAAGTAAATAAACATGCATACTGAAGTCAGAGTCACCATTACTAATACAGGGACAGATGGAGGCTGAAGTCCAGGCTCACAGTGTCCCCAAAGCAAGGCTTTGCTCTGCCACTAAAGCCCTAGGTTTGTTTTCTTTTGTTTTGTTATTGTGTAATCAATGATCCTCTGGCCTGTTGCTACCCAGAGGGAAAAAAGTTCTCAATTCTTCTGCCCTAAGAAGACACAGAGTCTCAGCTACACTGTGACTTCAATACCAGTCTGAGCTATATATGTTCTATCTAAAATAAAGAGAATAATAGGAAAAAAAGAAGAAGAAGACACAGAGTAGGGGACCCTAGATCAAGCTTCCCAGTGACACCATCTTGGATGACTACTATAGCTACCCAGTGAGAACTATGGCATCCTTGAGGAACCTTACTCTCTGGGTCTGTTTCTTTACAAGGTTTCTATCTAGGCCAATATAGATCTAAAACCCTCCCCTCTCAGTTTTCATAACAGCCTTGAGAGTGGGAATATTCAGTGGTCAGAATCTGGGCTGGGTGTTTGTGGGTTCTTGGCCTCTAATCCAAGAATGGAATAAAAACCCACACAACTTGCAAAGTAGCAAGGAAACTTGATTCAAAATGAAGCTGTAGAATAGATCAGAATATTTAAGAGAGCAGGAGAGCGGCAGACCACAAGGCTGAAGACACTCAATAACCTGTTTACTTCCTGGGGTCTCTTGTTATGGAGTCTAAAAGAGTGAAGGGCTGGCTACTGATGGAACACATTTATTTGGAGGTTCCCTGTTCTGCCTGATAGATTAAGCTCTAGTACACGTTTCTCTTCCCACAATGCATCTGGTTTTAATCATGTGTGCACATAGTTACACATAGACACATAGAGTGATAAATGGGCTTCTCCATAACTATCACTTGAGGACACTGATTTGCTTTGTTTCATAAGGTTTTGGTTGATCTAAAACCAGTTCAGGCCAGATATGCCTTTCTGGTCTTCTATTCAGACATGAGGAGAGTGTGATTGAATGTACTCTGTCTGAGTTTAAGGAGAGGAGAAATCTATTCCACTATTCAGAGATGGATGTGTATTCATCTAGATACAAGTGGGATCTAGATGCTAGATTGCTAGGTGCATTATTCAGAGTGAGGTGTGTGTGCAGATAAGAATTTCAAGCTAGGGCGGGGGTGGGGGTATAGGGGACTTTTGGGATAGCATTTGAAATGTAAATGAAGAAAATATCTAATAAAAAATTAAAAAAAAAAGAATTTCAAGCTACCAAGTCTATTATTATTAGGAAATAGGTGTGTATATAGCCCTAACCAAAGAGTCCCAGGCTCGAAACTATTCCCAATGTTCCCCTGCCTCAGGAGCATTTTCACAGCACAACATGTTCCCATACTTTGCTTCCTTAAAGACTGAGCCCCGCCGGGAGGTGGTGGCACATGCCTTTAATCCCAGCACTTGGGAGGCAGAGGCAGGCAGATTTCTGAATTTGAGACCAGCCTGCTCTACAAAGTGAGTTCTAGGACAGCCAGGGCGATACAGAGAAACCCTATCTCAAAAAAAAAAAAAAAAAAAGATTGAGCCCTAAATTTATACTCCATCTTCAGAAGCTCCAGTTTAAGCAGCCATTCCACACACATCAGGAGGGTCACTTCAGCCTGTTGGCCAGTACCTGCTTCTCCGCTAGGGGCCAGCCCCTATCATTCTCACTCCTGTCCAGAATTATAGTGAATAAAATTTCTCCACATCATAGAATAACTGAGCAAATATTTGGCACATAACTGATGTGCAACATACTAGTGGAAGATGTAAAGAAGGAAATGAATATATGAGAGAAGAGGATGCAGTTGTGTGAGTTGACAGATAAAGCTGGAGTCCAGGTTAGGGTAGAATCAAACATTCTCACAAAAAGCATAGAAATGGGCAAGTCAGCACAAGGCACACGCTCCTAGCAAACTTCCTAAGCTGAGGAATTAAGAAACTCTGCGGCATGGAAGTGCCTTACAAAGTTGGCATGCTTTCTAAGCAAAAGAAATGTCGTTCAAGCAATGTGCCAAGGGCCGAAGAAGCTTTTAGTAAGATAGGTAGATATATGGATGAATGGGTGGATGGATGAATGGATGGATGGATGGATGGATGGATGGATGGATGGATGGATGGGTGGGTGGGTGGGTGGGTGGATGGATGGATGGATGGATGGATGGATGGATGGATGGATGGATGGAAGGACGGATGGACAGATGGACAGATAGATAAAATAAAAAGAGTAAATTGACTTCAACAAGAAGGGAGACAGCTGGGGACTGGATTTCTATCCCTACAGCAAGTTTTCTTGGTGCATCATTAGACTCCAATGGCCAGCCTTGGAACAAGGCACAGAGATGTGACTTTGGTCTCTCAGAGTCTCTGTTCTCTGGGCAACACAACCCTTAGCTGGGTATGAATGAATCACATCCTCAGGAAATGACAGCTGTCTGTCTAGATCGGTCTCTGGAAAGTCTGAAGAAACAACGCTTGTCCGCAGGATTGATGCAATTCTAAACCACACAGTTACTCAAAGCCTTGCAGGAGGTGTGCCCAGTCACTGGCTCAGCCTGGGCAATGCTGAGTCTGTTCAGGAAACGGGTAAGCCAGCTTAGAGCAGAGCCCTTGCTTAGTGGGTTGACAGCTTGCTTCTTGATTTTTTGCTTCAACAAATTGATGTTGAGGAACCATTCTGAAGCAAGGCAGTAAAGCTCCAAGCTGGGAACCCAGCTTTAGGGGGGTAGCATACGTGATATCACACTTCTCTTTTTAAAATGTATTTATTTTATTTTTCATTTATTTGTAGGTATGTGTGTAGGTATGTGTGCATGTGCGTGCGTGTGGTGGTGATGGTGGTGGTGGTAGTGGTAGTGGTGGTGGTGGTGTGTGTGTGTTTTTGTATGTGAGGAGACAAGAAAAGGGAATTGGAGCTGGAGTTATAGGCAGCTGGGAGATTCCTTTCATGGAGTCCTGGGAACTGAAATCCCACCCCTAACCACAGAGCCATTTAAAATATTTTTTAAAACTTACATATCAAAGTTTATCCAGGGAGCACTTTGATTGTGTAGCAGGAAGACTGGAGGTTCAGAACACTAGTCTAGGGCTAACCTTGTTCTGAGAGAACAAGGTAGTGTTTTTATGCTCACATATGCCACATGGGTAGGAAACTGGGCATCACTGGGAGAGCTGAGTCAATCTGGCTGGCAAAGGTTCAGGAAATCTGGATGAGGCCTGTCTGCACTGTGCACATAAGTAACACTCTCAGGCATGGGCAGGGTTTTTGTTTATCTTCCAAGCTGGCATGAATCCTGTGGGGAGCCAAGTGGAGTCACAGTGTGGTCTGAAGCAGGTCACATTAACCAGTCACTCCCCTCAGCCCTTGGTTTGCAACAGGTCTAAATAAATAAATAAATAAATAAATAAATAAATAAATAAATAAATAAAAGTTTGGCAAAGAATTCCAGAAAGGGATCTCAGAAGACAACGTAAGGAAGGCTCACTGGGGCTTTCCAGTCAAGCTGAGAGACTCCCAGGTGTCAGCCTCAATCCAGCACAGAAAGCCCTCAGCAAGGCCAGGTAGAAACATTCATTTGTTTCTCTAAGCTAAAACAATACATCCTTCTAGGTCACAGTTCCAAAAACTGCAGACCAGACCATTTCCCGGGAGTCTGATACAAGCGTGCTGCTATAAATTAAAAGTAAACACAGTGGGTTTAGTGAGACACAAAGCTTACAGAGAAAAGTGGGAAGCCCTCATCAGTGTTAAGGGGAAAAGTATAAACACGGCTTTGACTCAAATCGAGAGAAAAGGTGGAATCAAAAGCCAAGTGGTTTGAAATCTGGAAACTTCCTTTCTAAGGAAAGGTTTGTCTTACTAAGTTAATGTTTTACACACTTGTGCAAAGTCCAGGGTATATGCTAGTCCACATGGACATGTCCAGAGCTCCTAAGATCCACATAGTTCTGCCTTTGGTGACAGCACCCAGCTACTGGGTACTAGCTGTCATGCTCTCCTTGAATCCACCCACTCTCAGGCCCCTTAGCTGCCTCTTCTCTTCTGTGAGAGCTTCCTTTGAGCGTCTTCAAGCTCTAGACAGAGGGAAGGACAGCACAGAGGGCATAAGAACATTTTACACTGACACAGCTACATAAAGTGAGGCTTGGCAAGTTTATATCCTCTATGTAATAACTTGCTCCAATGATGGTCATGAAAGCCTCAAAGTTTAAATACAAATATGTGCACATTCTTAAGAACATAAAATGTATACCTAAAGACCTTTGTACATATAAAATCTGTATACTTTATACTTTGAGACTAGACAGATTGCACAGAGGTTAAGAGCACATACTGCTCTTCCAGAGGACCAGTTCCCAGCAACCATGTTGGGTAGATCACAATTGCCTGCAAATAACTCCAGCTCCCAGAGGATCTGATGCCTCTGGCCTCTGAGGACACTAGTGCTCACCTACACATACATATACATAATTAATAAAAAATTAATCTTTAGGGGGCTGAAGAAATGCTTCAAAGGCTAAGTCCACTGGCTACTCTTCCAGAGAACTGAGGCTCTATCCCTAGTAATCAGCGCATAACTGTCTGTAACTCCAGTTCGAGGGTATCCAATGCTTTCTTTTGGCGTCCATGGGCACCAGGCATGCATGAGATACACAGACACACAAGTAGGCAAAACATCAGTGGTGGTTTTAATGATGATACCCCCCCACATTGGCTCATATATTTGATTAGTTGATCCCAGTTGGTGTAGCTGTTTGGGAAGGATTTGGAAATGTGGCTTTATTGAAGGAGGTATGTCAGTGGAGATGGACTTGAATGTCTTTAAAAGCCCACACCATTCAGTTATATCTCTGTGCCTCATGGTTCTGACTCAAGATGAGCATCCAGCTACTTCTCCAGCACTATGCCTATCTGCCTCCTACCATGCTCCCAGCGATGATGATCATGGACTCAAACCCTCTGAAACTATAAGCACCAAATAAACACTTCCCATTTTAAATTGCCTCAGTCATGGTGTTTTATCACAGCAACAGAAGACTAACTAAGATAGTACCCTTACACATAAACTAAAATAATCTTTAAAAACAACAACAACCTTATGAACACCAGAAATAGGAAGAAAATGCTAGGAGTAGATCAGCCGGAACAATGAGTGGTTCCAGCAAACACGTTAGCCATGGTCTCTTTGCTCTTGTGCTCTTCAGTTATAGCTGTGGCATGTTGAAGTGGAGGGGAACTGAAAATAACTGAGTATTTGACGATAACAACCTGTTATTTTTGGAACATGGTGATTGAGTTGAACACAATCAAAGTACAGTGGTGACCAATCTCCCTTTCTTCTAGGATGAGCAAACAGATGATTAAACAGTGATGTCAGTGTCCTTGACCACACTCAAATGAGCAGCTGTCTAGCTGCTGCCTCTGCTCAACTGATGCTGTGTTTTGATTGTAGTCAGAAGCATTCAAACACAACAGAGTTGGTAAAGTGTTATGGGAGGAGGCTTGCTTGCCTCCACTCAATTGACATTGTATGAATCCAGAGGTTGTGCCTGTGTGTGTGTGTGTGTGTGTGTGAGAGAGAGAGAGAGAGAGAGAGAGAGAGAGAGAGAGAGAGAGGGAGAGAGAGAGAACAAGAGACAGAGAGAACAAGAGAGAGAGAACAAGAGAGAGAGAACAAGAGAGAGAGAACAAGAGAGAGAGCGAGAGGGAGCAAGAGAGAGAGCAAGAGAGAGAGTGTGTGTGTGTGTTGGAGGGGTTATAATCAGTTTTAGCTGATGTCTGTGCAGACATTGAATATGTAGAATTGTGCCACTACTGGAAGAAAATTCTATCCAAAAAAATGGCACAATAGTAACAGGAGGAGGAGAAAGAGGAGGAGGAAGGGAAGGGAAGGGAAGAAGAGGAGCAAGAGGAGGAGGAGGAGAAGATGATGATGATCACAGATTTCTCATAAAGAAAGCAACAGCTACTCAGCCCTCATGTGGAAAAATGTAAAAGTTCTCTCACAGCACTGCTGTCATGTGTCTAAGAGAGGACAGTTGGGGCAAGAGCAGAAGGGCTCCCCTGCGACAGATTCTCTTGCAATGGTGTCTCGTCTCCAGAAGACTGTGCGGTGCTGACCTCTCCCTGCTCCCTGTAGTTTCAGTCTATTTCTAGCTCCACAGTGAGTGAGTTTCCTGGAGCTACTTACAGGAACATGGGTTCCTTACAGGACCATGCTTAGAGGCAGCTGAATCATCCAGCGGAGGTGATGACTCATGGAGCTTGGAACTCTGGAGATCTGTGGACGACATGGAGTCCTTACAGTTTATACATGCATCTGGCAAGCTTGCGGGACTTCCTGAGATTTCTGAGTTGTTCACTGTCTGAGACATAAAGAGCCTCAGTTTAGAACCTTTTGAGTCTCAAGGAGCTTCTGTTCCAAGAAAGTAGCTACACAGCACGGTACACATGTGTCCTTCTGCCCTATGTCCTTTTCTCTGTCTTGGGAATTTAACACAGATTCCAAGTTTGTTCTCACCTCTTCACCTTGCGATGAGGCTTAGACAGAACTCATAAGAACAGAGGTAACCAATGTGGTGGTGCAGGCCTGAAAACCCAGCACTCGGGAAGAGAAGGAAAGAGATCAGGAGACCAAGGTTATTCTCAGCTGTATATGGAGACTAACCGGGCTACAGAAGACTATTGTTCAAGAGAAAATGACTAAAGGAAGGGAGTGTTTAGTGGAGATTTTACATCTGTGGTTGACTGCTCAAGGAAGCCCTTTCCCACACATCCCGTATATGATGATGTAATGTTGCTCCTGTGGGGATGAGGTCTTCCAGAAGTGCATGTGACAGTTGGAGGAAGCTGCTCCTAGCTAACACAACAAGTTGTGGGGGTGGCAGGGAGAGCTGCAACCCTGCTCCTGTCACCTGGCCCACCATTGCTCATTGCATTAGGATAGTCCCTCTCTATCTAACGATATCTGGTGGGCTTGTCTGTTTTTCCTACGAGAGCAGGGACTTTGTCCATCATTACCTGCCTACTGTGCCTAGACCATTTCCAGAAACCCGAAGGTTCTATCAGCACTGCCTGTATAAAGGCAGGA
The DNA here is from genome assembly GCF_000001635.26 of Mus musculus. NCBI lineage: Eukaryota > Metazoa > Chordata > Mammalia > Rodentia > Muridae > Mus > Mus musculus. The sequence goes on from NC_000075.6 coordinate 88,278,087, forward strand.
AGGAAACCTCCAATCCATCCCCAGAATCACTATCATCTGTGGTCCCGGCTAGAGAGATCAGGGAAATGAAGTTTCCATACCTAAAACTTCATCCTGAGCACACTGCTTTGCTTGCAGGCTTCCCTCTGGCAATACTGTAAACATTGTAAAATAAGCCTCATAACCAGGAGCCAGGTAGTGACAGCACACACCTTTAGACCTAGCACTCAGGAGGCAGAAACAGGCAGACCTCCATGAGTTCAAGGTCATCCTGGTCTAGAGTGAGTTCCAGGACAGCCAAGGATATACAGAGAGAAACCTTGTCTCAGGAAACCAAAACCAACAAACAAACCAATGAACCCCACAATCTGGCAAGGGGTGGAGGGCTCTTGATCTACCCCTGCTTAGCCTACTTATCTAGTCTCTCACTTGGCCTCACACTTTCTACTCCAGATGCTGTGAGCTTCCACACACTCTGCATGCTCCTCCCTCCTTGCTCTGCATGCAAGGTCCGCTCTGTTTGTACTCATTCTTATCCCTTCCAGTCTCACAGACCTTGTTATACGTTGAATACTTACTCAATTCCTATCTCTTCTAACAACTCTTTCTTTTCACTAAACCCCATCAGATTTAGAAATATGTTCCAGGTCTTCGGACAAAGTCAGTGGAGGGTTGAGGGGGGGACTTGAAAAATTAGATGTGATAAGTCAGGTAGGAAAGCATGGTAGATTTAGTGACTAAGGAAAACCCTGGGCAAGCAATCAGAGCCGTCCTGAGGCAGGGTGTCTTCCTCTTTGTTTTTGTTTTTTTTGTTGTTGTTGTTGTTTTGTTTTGTTTTGTTCTGTAATGTAAAACAACATGGTACAATAAACCATGTATCATTTATTTCTGATGAAACATACAAACACTTTCCACTATGATACAAAATGCATTTGTTCACCTACCAACCCTAGAGATCATTGTCACCAAAATACATTAGGCAGGGAGGGTATACATCATATTTCATAGAATACACATAGAACGTTATAAAGTGCCTTTTGCTTTATAGAGATAAGTAAATAATAATAAATAGCATTTCTTGCATTGCCATCTTACTTACTTTTACATTATTTATCATCTGTGCCAGAGATCAGACTCTGAGTTACACATTCCAAAGCCACCCTTTTCTACCCCTGCATTCTCATCATATTTAAAATCTCATTCCTGAGCTCAGTGTGGGAAAGGGCACGTGCTGCTAAGCCTGACCACCTGAGTTCAAATCCCAAAGTCCACAAGGTGGAACGGGAGAACTAACTCTTCAAGGTTTCCTCTCGCCTTCATGTATATATAGACATATACAACAAATAAGTAAAGGTAATTTTTTAAAACCCCATTCCTACTTAAAGTGATAAATATATTCATGTGTTTCATATACAATTAATACAAATAGCCTAAAGGCAATTTAAATGTTTCTATGTGCCTGCGTTCTGTATGCTGTCACCTGAGTGAAGGTGTGGGATTGTAGCAGCATCATTTTGGGACATCAAATAGAGTTGAAATTTTTGGAGCATTTTATAATTTGGTCTTTTAGACTAGGGAATATTGATTGTAGTAGAAAAAGTTGTAGAACTGACCTAAAGACCTCTACAAACAATGACACTTGGAAGGCAAACTAGTTACCAGCAGCCCATTCCTGCTTGTACATTTGCATCATGTAAATGATTATACTTCGGTTCACACAGATAAAGTGGCTACACTTTTCATTAGGGACTTCTACACTACAGGTCACTACAGGCCATCTTAAATCAGTAACAGGAGTGAGGGAACACAATGCCCCTGAATTAAAGAAGTTAACAGGCACCATCTGGGGAATGTGAACAATGCCACATGATAGCTCTTCCACTCTCTACTGAAATGCTGAGACTTATGATTGGAATTTGCGTGGAACTGCACTTGGCTCTCTACACTGCAGTGCTTAGTACACAATCCAAAAAGTTCTGATGTGCCCCACACTTACAGCATTAATTTAAAAGGAAGCCTGTAATGATATTTGCACTCAGAAAACTTGTCCTGTTAAGGAGCAACTTTCTTTGCAAGAGTACTAAGTGGCTGCAGTTTCTGGATTATGTTTTTAATATTTCAAAAAATTAAATAGTTCAAATTATGATCTCGAGGTGGATGAGAAATTATTATTCATTTAAGTTATAGGGAAGACACATAAAGTCATACTGTAAGATAATAATGTTGAAAAAAACTATCTTGCCTACAAATTTTCATCTTATTTGGCTCTGGTTGTTATTTCAAGTCAAATGTCCATCATAAGAATTATTTTGCTTCTGGAAGAACAACTTTCCTAATTCATATGAACTGATCATAATGGCACAATGTTCTTCATTATAGTCCAGGCTGACAAATCCAAAGGTGCAGGAAAGAACCGGACAATGATCCTGAAGTAAAGTCGATCATAAATGTTGATTCATATAAACCAGATTTCTCACCTCTTTAATTTTTCATAATTATACCAGTACATTGCTGAGAAAGGCACATCTCTAATAGTAGGAGCCCAGCCCTTCCAAAGAGAAATCCAACCATCTTCAGACAGTCTCATGCTCACAAATTGATATAATTCCTTGTAAGAAAACTTCTTAGACTAACTGCACCTTAGTTCTGATCAATTCTAATGGACTTATCACTGTTACCGCACCAAATCTGGCGACAACCCCAGCAACTATTGGTATTCGAGTTTCATTTTCTCCTAATTTGGCTTTCAGAAAAGCACTTAACTGTTCATAGCAGGTAAAATAAATAACTGTGGCAGGAATTGCCATCACTAGAGTAGGAGGGAGGCCGCTCCACAGGGATTTTATGCCCTCATTTCGAAGAATTTTTAAAAAGGCATCCAATGTCCCACGGAAGTTTCCTGGCTTCTTATACCATGCTTTCTTGCTCTCCTCTTCACAGACACACATGTGATCCATGAGTCCATTACTGTATAAAAAACACTTTCCTTTGGGGAATGGGTTGTTCTGGGCCTGGAGTCGAATTTTAACAACATCCAGGGGTGTCACCATTAGTGATGTCAGTACAGCTCCAGTACAGGAGGCAATCATTTGCTGAAGAGGAGTCACTGGGATTGTTGGTTCAGGCTCCATACTTTTTAACTGGTGGCGAGGCGACTGCAAAGGCCCGGGTCCCAGCCAACCTAGCAGGTGATGTGGGCCGCGAGGTGAAGCCTCTGAGGCTAACCGCGTCCACCGCCCAGGCTGCCCTACACTCTCAAGTCTGCAGAGCGGAGCCGGAACTCGAGGAGGACACGAGAGAGCACCTTCCTCTTTGTGATTTACATCTATTTCATACTTACACGGGTCGGGGGATATGTTTGCTGCAAAATGCTTTATTTAGTTAACTAAACCCTCACCTTACTAGTATGGAGTTGGACTAGCATTCTTCCATGTCGTAGGTAAGGAACAGGTAATTTTTGGGACCTAAAATTCATGACCTCTCTTAGGTCCTCCATAAAAAGTGGTGCAATCACAATCTGACTCCTAAACTGAGGGCTTAACTTGGCTTGTTTGGTGCTGGCAACTTACTATATAATGGTCTTCAGCCAGGGCGTGGACATGAGACCAACTAGACTGTCAGCGAGCACAAGGAATGGGCTGGACCACTCTTACCGTTGAGCCCCAAACTCATCAAGCAATATTCTTATCCATTCTGACTCGCACTCTGCTTCCTCAGAGGTCTGGGTAAAGAGATGTAACAGTTCAGATTAGAAAAATGCACTCTACTATAAATAAAGTCATTTTCTGGTCTGTACACAATCTCTTAGATAGATCAAGTTTGGGATCCAGCTAGAAATTTGGTTTGGGGATGTACAAAGTTGAGAGACTCACACAACCTTGGGAGCTCCAGTCGGGTTTTTGGGGGTCAAGTCATTGCCCTTCCCTACCTGATTCCTTAGCACCATTAAATGTTCTGACCTGAGCTTCTGACCTTGAGTCCTTAAATTACCATATTCCCTGCTCCTCACCTGGAATGGAAGCAGTCTCCACTGGAATAGAAATACAGCATCTGGGGGCCAGCAGAGCAATTCTACCTCAGTCTTTACATCTGTTTGGCCTGCTAGCATCTACCTAGCATGTTCCTACACACACAAAAAATGGCGGGTACAGATTAAATTTCAATCAATCAACTAATCTACTTGTCAAGGCAGATCCATTCTGGAAGCAATACAAAAATACATTTGCAAGGGCTAGAAAGTTGACTCAGAGGTTAAGAGCACTGATTATTCTTCCAGATGACATGAGTTTGATTCCCAACAACCATATGGCAGCTCACAACTGTAATTCTAGGCCCAGAGGATCCAACACTCTTTTCTTGTCTCCATGGACACTATGCACATACGAGATACAAATACATAATACATGTATACAGACACATAAACATACATACATACATACATACATGAAAGCAAAACACTCATACACATAAAATGAAAATAAATAAAAATTGGAAAATATATTTGCAAACCAACAGATTGGCAACTGCAAATGAATCAAGCAACAAAATCTGTGAGGCTAGATTAGGAAAGTCCATCTCGGCTGCGGAGAGGGTTCTTCACTTGATCTTAGCCAAAAGGCCGAGAAGCGATGTGGAGAGTGTTCTTGCTAGGCATGTCTAGAATGCTCACCACAATAAAAAAGAAAAAAAGAAAAAAGAAAGCAAAGTTCTGTTTCCCTTCCTATCATTTGATGAGTTATGAGAGAGCCTAGAAAACAACAACGGTTCTATTTTGTGTCACACACACACACGCACAAATGTAATCAAAACTCTACGTGTACAGAATTCAAGTCATAAGTGGGACTGATAGCATAATGTAGTCACGTTGAACTCCAGCTTGGACAGTCCATGTCTCGTGAGTCATGAGTCCCATGATGATAACTGATTCCAGGAAGCAGTGTATCAGTCTAGACACCTCACTCTTTTTTTTTTGTTGTTGTTGTTGTTGTTGTTGTTGTTGTTTTTTGGAGGGGGGGGTTTCAAGACAGGGTTTCTCTGTATAGCCCTAGCTGTCCTGGAACTCACTCTGTAGACCAGGCTGGCCTTGAACTCAGAAATCCGCCTGCCTCTGCCCCCCAAGTGCTGGGATTAAAGGCGTGTGCCACCACCACCCAGCTAGACACCTCACTCTTTTAGTGCTTGCCCAACGATCTCCCTCTTAGCAACTGCCCTTCTGAAATCTACGAGAACTACGGTCTCCCTGTCCTCCTAGGTTGCTTTTCCCAGCAGCATCCTGCTCTTTGCCACTCGGTAGCCTCTAAGGGTGAAAAACAAGACAAAATGTTCTCAAGTCTTCACACAAGGGAACCAACCAGGATTTTCCCACATCTAGGAGATGTATAAGAGCATTGGAAGCACAAGCGCGGGCTGGGATTTGAATCCCCAGAGTGTAAAAAGCTGGTTATGGCCACATGTGTGACTGTGGTGGGCAGAGACGGGAGGATTGTTGGCTGCCAGCCTAGCTCCAGGAACAATGACAGACCTTGTCTCAAGGGAACAAGGAGGAAAGATTGAGACTAGCCTGGGGTATGTAATGAGTTCTAATCCAGACAAGTATATATGCCAAACCTTATCTGAAGAAAAAAGAAAAGAAAGAATTAAAGACAGTAATAAAACATTTTTAAAAAGCTACACAGAGGGAGGAAAGTGGAGCAGGGAGGGAGGAAACGAGAAAATAACTAAGAATCTTCTCTTACATGCTGGAGGATTTGTCAAGTTGGAAGACAGAGTTCATTATGGAAGTCTTCAAACTGGAAAGAAACAAATGAGAGAAAAAAAAAAGAAGCAGGAGACAGTAAATTACTGAGACTGCTACCGTTTCCACAGTGCCCAGGGCCAGTCATGGCTCAGCAGGTAGACATACTCAACACACAAGCCTGACAAACTGAGGCCAGCCCCCAGATCCCACATGGTGGAAAATGAGGATCAACTTCCAAAGTTGTCCACTGCCTCCACATATGCACATGGGATTGTACACATGTTCATACACACACACACACAAACAAACACACACATGCACATATGCACACGTAGGCACACACACATCCCACAGTAATAATAAACAAAAATTAAAGCATATAATAATTCTAGCTCATCTAATAGGTATTCTTGACTTTGCTGGAGCACACAGGAAGAAAGGTGAGACATTTTTTCAGGAAATAGACCATCTGAAGCTAAGAATGAGCAGAAATTATAGTCTACAATAGTGTCAATCCAGAAGGCAGTAACATTCTCCTCAGGGTGTCCCCCTGTGGCTATGCAGAGGGTGTTTTAGTTTTCTTGTCTATTTTTCTAACAGAAAATAAATTTGAGGCTGGGGTGTAGCTAAGTTGGTTGAGAGCTTGTCTGGCATACCTGTTCTGCCTCCAGCACTTCATAAACTGGGTGGTGGGTACAAACCTGTAACTCCAGTTCTCCTGGGGTGAAAGCATGAGGGTCAGGATTGATCACCTTCCACTACATAGTAAGTTTTAGACTAGCCTGTGCTACTTGAACCCTTATCTAGACAAGCCAGGAGATGGGGGGAGGAATGCCACAAAGATAGAACCTTTTAGTGTGTACCAGTTTTGGTGCAGCATCTCGTGCTGGCTGTTTTGAAATCCTTCCAAATCCTTGCCTCTGCCATCAGTCTGTTCCTTGTGCCCGTGACCTACCCTTATCCACTAGCCCACTTTAGGACATTCGGGTTGTTTCCAGACTTTGACAATTATGAATAAGAGTGTCTATGCATACTTGAGTCCAGTTTCTTCTCTTTCATGTAGATGAACAGGTCAAGGATTTTAACTTCATGAGAAATTGCCCAAACCATTTTTGACCCCTAACACGTAGGCATTCCTGATGTTTGCACTGTTGTTGGTATTAGCTTTTTTTTTGCTTTTTTTTTTTAAGATTTATTTTATGTATGTGAGTACACTGTAGCTTGTACAGTTTGTGAACCTTCATGTGGTTGTTGGGAATTGAATTTTAGGACCTCTACTCTCTCAGGTCGTCCTCAATCACTCCAATCAACTCCGCTCTCTCCAGCCCAAAGATTCATTTATTGTTATACATAAGTATGCTGTAGCTGACTTCAGACGCACCAGAAAGAGGGTGTCAGATCTCATTACAGGTGGTTGTGAGCCACCATGTGGCTTCTGGGATTTGAACTCAGGACCTTCCGAAGAGCAGTCGGTGCTCTTATCTGCTGAGCCGTCTCACCAGCCCTGTTTTAAATGTCAGCATCCCCCGTAGGTGTGTAACACAGTCTGTGACGGTTTGAATTGCCAATGGTGACCACCCGTGAGGCTGAACACCTTTGTACATACTTATCCCTAGCCTTCCATTCACTTTGATGAACGTCTACAGATCAATTTATAAAATATTAAATCATTCCTAAGCCAAATCTTCCAATCCGTGGATGCAATGTGTCTCTTCAGCTTGTTTTTAAGAGTGTCTTTTTATATGCCTTTAATTCTTTTTAAATTGATGCAATTCTACTAACAAAGTATACAACTCACTATGCAGGCCAGGCTGGCCTCTAACTCACAGAGATTCACCAACCTCTGCCTCTTGAATACTAGGATTAAGACTAGAGTTTAAGTACAGTCTTTCTTGGAGAATACTGTATGTGTACTTTGTTGTCAAGTGCTTTCCAATTTGCTATTAGACATTATACATTTTAAAATGTGTCTTATTGATAAATTAATATTTTATGCTTATCTAGTAGATAGATCATGTTTTTTTTTTTCAACCTTGGTCATTTTCTTTCTTCTGAGGTCTATATTGCCATTAACATAAACTGATCCGGCTCTTAGTTTTTGCTTGGAATATCTTTTTCCATATTCTAGCTTGAAGCCTATTAATAATGCCACTGTATTTGAAATAACTTTCTTGCAAGTAGAGTATTGCAGTATGATTCATCTATTTTTACAACGTTTGTTAACTAGTGTGTTAAAATGACCTAGTGAAGTTATCCATATCCTTACTTATTCAGAACTCCGTTTTTGTTATCTGTTGGATCTCCCTGATTTGGTTGTTATTATTGTTGTTTTATCTATTTCCCTTTTCTTGTCTTCTCGGATGTGGTTATTTGACCATCTTTTTTTTACCGTTTCCTACTTACCATCATCTAGACAGTATCCTTTTGAGTAACTTCTCTAGTGGTCACCCTGGGAATTTAAAAATACATACAGTCGATTTCAAATGCAAAACTGTTTGTTCCCATGGCAGATGAGAGAAATGGAGAGCTGTCCATACCAGGGACAGCTCTCAGAGAGGGTGGCACCCTTGGCCTCCCTCAACCCAAAGGCCATGTCATGATAAAGCCAGTTAAACTTCTGTTTCCCTGCAAGAAAACTGGCTTCTCGGAAATCACGTGACTGGCGGTCCGCTAACCTAGCTGAAAGGCTTGGAAGGCCCCAGCCCCCACTGTTGCACATCCTCCCTTGTCCTTTCTCCTCCTCTCTGACTCAAGCTTTCTAATGTAGACCCTCTCTTTCAATAAACGAACTGTCTCCCGGATGTTTATGCGCACCATACTCGCTGCGGCAGGAAACCCTGTCCCCCAGTTCCTCCGCATCCTGAGACTAACCAGTGCACAACGGCCCATGGGGGACAAGGGACCTACAAGAAACCCTTTAGTTTGGGGGATTCTCGTGGTGGCGGTGGCAATTTTGGACCAGGACCAGGAAGCAGCGGGGTGGGGGGTGCGGCAGGGGGATGTGATGGATACGGAAGTGGACGTGGATTTGGGGATGGCTCTAGTGGGTATGGAGGAGGACCTGGAGGTGCCAATTTTGGAGGTAGCCCTGGTTATGGAGAGAAGGATATGGTGGTGGAGGATCGGGATATATCGGGACCAGGATGGGGGCTACCTACGGAGGTGGTTATGACAGCTATGGAAGAGGAAATTGTGGAAGTGGAATTATAACCAGAAAGCTTCTAACTATGGCCAGTGAAGAGTCGAAACTTCGGTGGTATCAGGAACATGATCGGACCATATGGTGGAGGGAACTGTGGTCCTGGAGGAAGTGGAGGAAATGGGGGCTATGGTGGAAGGAGCCGATATTGAGCTTATTGGTATAACTTATTGATACAAGTAGAAAGTACTTACCGTGGGCTTCACTGTGTAAATAGGAGGGGATGAGAGCCCAGAGGTAACAGGACAGATTCAGGGTATCGAAATAACTAAGTTAAGGAGAGTCTTATCTCAGTATGCATGAATATGCAGTGATACGGCAGACGACACCAGAGGAGATGCAGGGAGACAGTTTGTGAATGGATTGGACTTTTTTAATAACGTTACCTTACTGTGGAGGCGGAGGAAGGATTATTTTAAAAGTGGCTTTGAGATGGTTTCTTAGTTTTTTAATAGTTTGTTTCTTCCTGGTGGTCTTGGTAAGGGTGTGGAAGCGCTCCTTCTTTGTTAATGTTAAATTTGTAAGTCTCAGGTGACAGGTGAAGACTTTTTTGAGGTTCTTCTCAAAAGTTCTGAAAAGCTGTTAGACAGGATCATGGTGTAATAATGCATAAAGCTTTTCCTTTAAAAAATTTAAGTGTGTGTAGTTAAGAAGCTAGTATACATTTATGATTTAATAAAATAATTCTAAGGGGGAAAAATCCTGAAGCTCTAAAAGCTCCATTTTTCTCCCCTATTTCTGTCAAAGCTATGCTAAATAGTACATCTACATATTTCTGGAACTGCATCAACATCATACACTTAAAAATACCAATATTATAACAGGCTCTTTTGTTAGCCCAAATAGATACCAGTTCCGCAGCCCTCTTCCATCCACGAAGCTCTGCGTGTCACTCTGGTGTCCTCTTCTGTCTGAGAATCCCCTGCAGACATTCTGTTCTTGTAGGTAGAGGGGGTAAACTGAGGGCCTCTCTGTTTTATTGTCATTGCTGAAAGCTATCTGAGATACAGAATTGACAGCCTTGTGGGTGTGAGCGAGTGTGTATGTTCAAGTGTGTGCAGTGCATGTGGTTGTGTGTGCACGCAAAGACCAGAGGTCAACCTTGAATGTTAGTGCCCAGAAGGAAACCATCTTTCTTGAGACAGAGTCTCTCACTGGTGCCTGGACTTTGCCAATTAGGCTCAACTAGCGAAGCTAGCTCTGGGAATCCTCCTGGGCTTGCTTCTCCATTGCTAGGTTTATACACACACTTCACCCCAGCTGGCTTTTACAGGTATTCTGGGGATCAAACTCAGGTCCGCATATTTGTGTGACAAGAACTTTCTCAATCCCAACAACTCTTTTCTTGTTTGTATTGCAAAGGTGGCACTTTTCCTGTTTACCTGTGTGGTGCCCACAGGAGAATCCCTGTCACCAGATGTACTGTCCTTCAGACACACAATTTCTCTCCAGCCACTTAAATACTTTTGTCTCCAGTGTTCTATACATGTCTCATGTCTTTGCGAGTGCTGGGCTGAGGTTTGTCCCTTTGACTCTGTCCTATTCAGACTTGATAGATGTGTGGTGCCACTCAGAATGTGTGAAGTTCCAGAAGTCATCTCTCCAAACCATTTTCCAGTAATGCTTTTTTTCCTTCTCACCTTATGAGAAAATCCTGTGACATAAAATGTCACCCATTTTCTGTGGTTCCACAGATCCCGAAAGTCCTGTTTGGATTTTGGTTTTAGTATTCTCTGCTAGCTAGCCAACTGAGTAATGTTTTTCATTTCAGTTGACCCCGTTCCCTCCACTCCCTGCCTTTCTGTGGCTGAGTCTTACAGCGTGTTTTTAACTTTTGGTTGTTTTTCAGTTCTGAAGTTTCCACTTGTCCTTTTTCACGGTTCTATTTATGTCTTAGATTTGAAAAGTTGCTCACGGTTGCAATTTTGAACATTTTTATGACACCCACATCTAATTCTAACATCTGCATCACCTTACCACTGGCATCACTGTCTTGTCCTGCAAGTTGAAAATATCGTGTTCTTTGCATGCTGAGAAATTTTGGACTGTTACAGAAATTTTGCATATTAATTTTTGGGAATCTGGGTCTCACATAAATATTATGTGTTTTGTGCAGAGGTGTTTTGCTTGCATTTTTGTCTGTGCACATTTCTGTGCATGTCTCATGTCCTTGGAGGCCAGAAGAGGGTATCAGATCTTTTGCAACTGGAGTTATAGACCTTTGTGATCAATAGATATGGGTGCTGGGAATTGAACCCAGGTCCTCTGCAAGAACAGCAAGTGCTCTTAGCTACCCACCATCTCTCCAGCCCCTAGAATGCTTTTTTTTTTAATGCTGGTATTTGTTTGGTGAGATTGAATTCACGTATTTAAGCTTGCTTTTCTATGGGTTATGGCCGTTGTCACTTCAGCTATCATGGGCTTTAAGGGCTACTCAGGTTTATCTTGTATGTATACCATCTAGCAGTCAGTTTATTTTCTGGGAATTTATGATCTATTAGTTTGGTTATATTTTTGTTTATTTTGAATTGTTTTGACAGCAGTACACTCTGTAGCCCAGACGAGCCTGGAATTCATGATTCTTCTGCCTCAGCTTCTCAAGCACTCGGACGGCGGGTATGGACCACCACACCCAGTTTATCTCTGCCATCATGATCTTGGAAATGTATTGTGAGACAAATCACTCATGCACAGCTTCAGGCTCAGGCCAGGCATTCCTAAGCAGGCATAAGAAGGTGATGGATCTGGCCCTCAAGCGCTGCCTTCTGGGCTATTTTCCCAGTACTTTGTGGTTCCCTGGGTTACCCTGGAGATGCAAGTCAGAGAAGCCAGTTAAAGTTTTAAACCAGACATTTATAGAGTTTGGTTGGGGGGGGGGGGGTTGCGGAGGGGGGGACAAACCAAGATTCTGTGTCTGAGTGTGGTGTCCTCTTGTGACAGAAACTATTTATGAGAAGAAACGGATGGGTGACTCATCCATTTTAGGTTAATGTGTTGTGAGGAAACTTGTTTTAGGGTATTCTAGAAGTGGAAGACTTTCCTGGCTATAGAGAACCACAGGTGTGGTGGTTTCTTTGAAATAAATCCAAACCAGGACTGCTATAGCTCTAAATTGTTACCAACACGACTATTTTGAACCTAAGAACATTCAGCTTCCCACCAAGCTGTGTTCTGTGGTTTGCAGAAACCTGAGATGGAGAAACTCAAGTCCTGACCAGCTGAGTCCCCATCAGTATACCCCGGGCCACACTCTGCCTCTACCAGCCAATCATGTCTTTGCTATCCAAAGCAACTAAATGGGTTTCCTTCTTGTTTGCTGGCTACTTCTAGCCACTCTAGTTGATATGGATGCACATCTAGCTCACCCTCCTTCCCTCCACTGTTTCTAAGGTCTCATAAGCATTGAAACGGACTTGAAGGAACCAGTGAGATTGCTCAGAGAATAAAGAAACACTTAACCAGCAAGCCTGACAGACTGAGTTTGACCCCTGGGACCTTCAGAGAAGGAGAGAATTGATTCCCACAAGTTGATCTCTGACTTCCATGTATGTATAACTTTGGAAAGAGGTTAGAATTCTTTATTTGTATTTCATATGTATGAGTGTTTTGCCTGCGCAGGGGTGTATGTGTTTGTGTGTGTGTGTGTGTGTGTGTGTGTGTGTGTGTGTGTGTGTGTGTGTACAAAAAGAAGACATCAGGTCTCTGTGCACTAGAATTATGCTATTTATAAGCCACCATATGAGTGCTGGAAACTGAACCCAAGTCCTTTGCAAGAGCAACAAGTGCTTTTCTTTTTTTTTTGAGACAGGGTTTCTCTGTGTAGCCCTGGCTGTCCTAGAACTCACTCTGTAGACCAGGCTGGCCTCCAACTCAGAAATCTGCCTGCCTCTGCCTCCCAAATGCTGGGATTAACAGCATGTGCCAACACTGTCTGGCGCAACAAGTGCTCTTTACCACTAAGCTATCTCTACAGTCCACCATATATTTTGTTTTTAAAGAACTTGGGTGTCTCACAATCTAGAAGACTGGTCAAAAACTGAATTGTAAATGCAGGAAGCTAATGGAAAATCATGTCCTTCTTTCCAGTTTCTCCTTCTTCCCTCTTCTCTTTTTCTCCTCCTTTCATGATTAATAATAACATTAAGAAAGAAGGAAAGAAAGAAAGAGAGAGAGAGAGAGAGAGAGAGAAAGAAAGAAAGAAAGAAAGAAAGAAAGAAAGAAAGAAAGAAAGAAAGAAGATAACAAAATAAAGAAGAGATGAAATTTGAAAAAAAATATTAGGATTACAAACGAAACCTAAGACCCACATCAACGTTTGCAACTAGGCTGAGAAAAGTTACCTTAAATTCTATTTTTAAGCTCAAAGTACAATGTAAGTCATGGATTTGATATATAATTGGGACTTCTGAAAACGTACCATATAATAGAAAGGTAAAGTTAGACAGCTAGTGGTTGCTAGGATATTTGTATGCATTTGGAGGATGAAAAGAGACTTCTGCCACACTACCAGAAAAGGAAAAATGCCTGCAAAACACAGCCCATCTCCAAATGTGACTCGGGGTACAGCTTAAGGAACAAAGAGTCCACTGTAACCCAAGAAAGCGTTGTGTGGGAGGCACAAAGGTCCTTATGCTCACAGATGAGCACTAGGAGACAGGAATGTTAAACACACAGGTTGTCTCTTCAAAGCGGAGAATCCATAACCTGTTATTTACCCAGAAGGCTGGGAGCAGGCATGGTTAATAGCTTGGTGATCTGTATGGTAGGGACCACACCACATCCTCTCCAAGATCTTTATCATGTGCCTGTCAATCTATAAAACCTATCCTTATGAAAGGTGTCATATGTTCTTCACAGTGAGTGTTAATGTAGTCTCATCTTCAGCTTTATTGTACACACAGGATTGAGATCATTATCACCAGGAAAGCTTTCACCAAACTGTACTGTGCTTACAGATGCCTAAAATAAACTCCTCGGGGGTCAGACTCCTGAAGTTTGAACCAACACTGGCTACTCAGTTGCATTAGCCTGAGCAGCCTCCTGTAGGTCATTGCTCTGCTGGCCATGGCAGTCACAGTGACCCCACAGAGTTGCTGCCCACTACACTGTTTCTTAATGAAAACTCTGAAGGTCACAAAAGTGTGACTTTATCAGAATAAAGGGAAAGAATTTTCAATAATTAATAAGTTCTGTCCTGTTATAGAAACAAAAAAAGCGCATATTAGCCAGGCCTCAGGATAGACCAGGACAGACCACAGAACACACCGCTCTGTGAGTAACAATGTCTCTTGTGTCTGCACAGAGGGTCAATGTTCTCTTCTTTCTCAGCATCTGGGTATAGCAGAACTGCTTCTTTGAGCATCCAAAAGATACAGTGTAAGAATTTTCTCATAGTCAACAACAGGAGACAAAATTCAGGGTTAGATGTGTGATATAAGCCTTCATCCAGGGTGTGCCTGCCCGCAAGATGGGTGTCGTGAAAGCCACTTCTCTCTCTGGGCCTTCACCATCTCATACCCCACTCCTGATGATTATAGATTACTGGAGGAATGAGAATAGAGACCTAGCCAAGTGTGATGGTGCTGCTGTGATCTCAGCACTTGGGAGACTGAGCAGAAGAACCATGAGTTCAGTTCTGGGCCACCCTAGACTGTACACTGTCAAATGAGGGAAGAGAAAGGGAGAGGGAGGGGAAACTAAGAGAAAGGAGAGGGAAGGAATTGTCTAAATACTGGCTTCTGGGATAACTTGTATTGGTGATAACTCACATTTTATTTTTCAGCTACCCCACCCATCCAACATAACACAACTCAAAATCCCAACTTAGTTTATAGGCAACAGTGTCTGTTTTACAAAGGGCAGTTGGAGAATGTGTGGGTATCCTCTTAAATACCCAAAAGAGAAAGAAAAAAACTAAATCTGCTATCAATCTTCTCTTTAACTTCTGATGGCTTAACAGTGACCTCATAGCACCAACACAGAGGAAAACAGGAAGCATTTCAGAAATTACCTCAGAGGCAGTGAAGAGTAAGCATGGGGTAAGGTGGTGGTTAGTACGGACTGGATGAGTGTCCTTCCAAGGCATGTAGTCAGGTTTATCGTCAAATGTGTACAAACCTCTGCTCAGATTCTTCAAGCCCTTATTCCAAACACCTAGTATCAAGGCCAACTCCATGACTCATAAGATCAGAGACAGATGTGCTGGCTCAGAAATACAACCCAACAAGGACCTACTGGTAGGAATCCATGAAAGGCTTTTTAAGAAATCTACTTGGACATTTCAAGGATCCTATGAGCAGAAACAGAAGAAGAGGAGCTAAAGACTACAACCACCAAGAGCAACAGCTTGACTTTATTGGCATCCCTTTCTGTTTAGGGAAGTTGGTCCTTGAGTCTCAGCAGCAATGTTCCTTGCAGGTAGAAATGGCACTGTGAATGCTAAGTAAGAAGATGAAAGTGTCTTTGTATAGAAGAAATACATTACTTGGTATCACATAGGGTGCAGTATCATGAGGCTGATAAGCGTTAGGAACAAATAGACAGTCAGGGTTACAGGCCAAAGGGAAACAAACCATCTATATGCCTGGTGGAACCAGCAGCCAGCTTCCAGAACACCAGAGATTTTCCAAAGTTGTTGATCTTGCCATCTAATGTATTAAAATCCAAATTTTTCTGACTCATCAAGATGTAAACTAATCATCAGCCCTGTTTGGTTGGTTGGTTGGTTGGTTGGTTGGTTGGTTGGTTTTTCCTGATCTTGCCCAGCCTGAAAGACTTTTTGGCAGGCCCTCCCCTTCACTTGACTCATCAGCCAATCAGAATACACCACACACAATCAAATTAACCAGCCAGGTGAATTTCTGTTGGATGCCTAATTTCCATATGAGTGAGATCAAATTTGTCCATTCCCAGGATATCAAAATCCCTGTTGCAAAACTTACCTGGCAATTCACTTTCTGAACTCTTCCCTGCTGCTAGAAGCCAACATTTTTCTTTCCAACAGTGCCTTGGTCCTGTACCCTTTTTCTGTTTTCCTTGCTCAGCATTCTTTGCAATCATGAAGCAAGAAACTCAACTCCAACTCAGAAAATTGGCAACAATGCCATCACATTACTTTCAATTGACATAGGAAAGAGTAATATATGTGTCTATATGAGTTGTGGGGGGACACAGTGAGTGGATCAAGCAATGCTAAGAGAAGATACATTTAGGAAGTCAGTATATAGGTGTAAATTATTCTCCTGGTTTGCTATTTTGTTGTGGTTTTCAATTTTCTTAGAGTTTTGTTTTGTTTTATGTAACAAAGGTATATAACCCAGAAGACTTACTCAAACAGCAGACACTGATGTTTCCTTTGTCCAGAGTTAATTCTCCTATCAAAACCTATTGTACTGGCTGGTTTTGTGTGTCAACTTGATACAGGCTAGAGTTATCACAGAGAAAAGTGCTTCAGTGAAAGGAAATGCCTCCATGAGATCCAGCTGTGGGGCATTTTTTCAGTTGGTGATCAAGGTGGGGAGGGCCTATTGTGGATGGTGCCATCCCTGGGCTGGTAGTCTTGGGTTCTATAAGAGAGCAAGCTGAGCAAGCCAGGGGAAGCAAGCCAGTAAGAAACATCCCTCCATGGCCTCTGCATCAGCTCCTGTATCCTGACCTGCTTGAGCTCCAGTCCTGATCTCCTTTGGTGATGAACAGCAATGTGGAAGTGTAAGCTGAATAAACCCTTTTCTCCCTAAGTTGCTTCTTGGTCATGATGTTTTGTCCAGGAATAGAAACCCTGACTAAGACACATATTTTTGACACTCATAAAGATAAATCATATAGCTTAATTGCTAAGAAAAGGCACAAGACAATATTATTTTGTTCCATGTCTATGGAAGAAAAACTGAAGTATATTTATTAGATAACTCACCAGAAACCTGTACAGGAGCCTTATTGGTCTACTGAGATCTCCTTGAGTAACTCTAACCTCTGAGCCTACCCTGACTCCATCCCCAGCTTCCAGTGGCTCTAGTCTGCCACCCTCTTCAGAGGGCCAGGGCTATAGAAGACACTTCACCCAGACTCCAAACTCAAGGGAATCAACCAGTGTAAAGCAGTTATGACCTTAGTAACCCATAGCAACTGCTGCCCCATGCACTGCAAGAGGCTGAGCATCCCTCCCGTTTCAGTTAAGTCTCAAAAAAAAGACATTTTCCCCTCGTTGCCATCACTGACTCGAACCCTCGAAGGTTTTACTCCCCCAGATCACACCTCTTTGCTCCTCAACATCCTGATAATCCACACGCACTGGACTGTTTCACCCCACATCCTCTTGGTTGCTATGCATGAACCAGGCTTCTAAGCAAACATTCATAATGATGAGTCTCTGCTCGCTTTAACTGGCTCCTGGAGCCATCCCATGTCTAAACCTAGAATGTCTCGTTCCAGCTCCCATTCCAGCTCCCATTCTTTGCTTGTTTATCCCTCTGTGCCACATGTAACATGCTAGATACACACCGTGTGTGGATTCACAATGCTGCTCTTTTACATATAATTAGGTTGAACAAAGCCTTGAAGGTTCTTCAAGGTTATATTTAACGACAGGATGCTCACACCTTGCTAATATAGCTGGATCTGTACTGGGACCCCCTGAGTTATCCTATGTTTTTCCTTGAGTGAAATGTGTGGGATTATGGTGTCTGAGCTTCAAGCACTCTCTTCTCATAGATCAGGGGTTCTTGTACGACCTTCTCAAATCATGGCTGAATCCCAGAACTAACATTGTCTGATTAACTACATACTCTAGGTTAAGTGGCATTAATTTTTAGAAAGTGATCATCAAAACCTGTAGTAACTGGTACAGGACAGAGGGCACCAGCTAAGCTGAGACAGACGATGGAGAGGAGAGGAGGCTGAAGCACAGCCCAGAGTGCTTTTTCTGGTTATGCCAGGCATGCCACGTGCTGTGGGTTCTGAGGCAGTCAGGGGAATCCCTTGGCAGGAGGGGAGCTCTCAAATGGAGCTGTGGCAGCTGTCATCTGCCGTTAGGTCTGGAAGTAGTTCACACTTGGTGATCACTGCAGCTACACGTTAGAGCACCAGAGGCTCTGTTCTGGTTGTGATTTGATGAGAGATGTGACCATTTTGAAAAGCACTTACTTTGAAGCCATATTGGAGAGAGAATAAAAAAAGAGTAGCTGGGTGACTACAAATAGAGTATACTAATTAGATGATATGCAACATTCTGTCTCCTCTCTTTCTCTCTCTCCCTACCCCTCTCTTTTCTCTCGCTCTCTGAAAAGCAGGTGAAGCCCATGTTTATAGTAACAAGGATCTGTGGTCAGCTTCTGACTCCTCTACTTCAGAACTTCAGCCCACAGCTGTGTTCAGGACTTTTAATGAAAAGGCCCTCAGTGTCCCCCACTGCTGAGATTCCCGCTCAGGCCATCAGGAGCTGAGCGCAGGAAACATTAAGGCTTTGCTCATCGAGCAGAGAGGAAACTGGCCAGAGCAGGGTGGAGAGCACCAAAGACAAACAATAATACTGTTTAGCACAAATCGGTTCCCTGGGGCTTCCCTTCCCGGATATCCAGAAATGTCCCTGAGTCCCAGAACCATGGCACTGTGTGAGGTCAGCAGAGCCTACTAGAGCAACATCACCAGCTTGATGACTCAGCTGCTGCCAAGAGCAAGAACCCAAGGTGAAACCAACAGGAAAGAAGTGTTCCCTTGGAAGACAGTGTTGTTCTTGTTTCCCATTTGGAAGTAACTCGGGGCTTTCTTGTGTTACCGGCAAGTAAATCGTGGACAATTTAACCAAACAGAGGATGATCTACGTAGACTCTAGATAGGCACACTGCTCCAAATTCCAAACACTTACAGAAATCCAGTCCTCACAGAACACAATCCCAGACAAACATGGAACTCAGGAACTCTGACTGAAACACATTAACCTCCGTGAGTTTCTCAGCATTACTGGCATTTTTAAAAGGCTAAAGCCCAGGCTCCTGCAACCTTAACAACCTAGTTGGGTCATCTGTTCCTAATATGCCAATTTAAGTGACAAGTATCAATGGCAAGAGATGTATTCACTATGGCCACATTAGGGAAAAGAACACATAAAAGGTCCAGTGTTTGCCTAGTCTGACGCCGAGGGGCTGATGAGAGGTTTGGAGTTTGAGAGGAAAGGTTACACATTACTGAGCAGTCCTGGTCTAGATGGGGGTCCTGCTCACCATTAGCCAGTCATTGTCCTAGCTCCGGTCTATCTGGTAAGTTGTCAAAACTGTGTAGTTATCTACCTGGGAGACAGACCTCTCAGCCCTATCCCTTTCCTTCCCAAGACATGAGATTTCTGAAGAAACTCCAGTTCTAAGGGATAGTCATGTCAATAGTCTGATTGGTAAAGGAAGAGGCCCAATTATCTGTAAAATGTCTTCACTTCCACCAGAAAGGTTACTGTCTTAGTCAGGGTTTCTATTCCTGGACAAACATCATGACCAAGACACAGATGGGGAGGAAAGGGTTTATTCAGCTTACACTTTCCACATTGCTGTTGATCACCAAAGGATGTCAGGACTGGAACTCAAGCGGGTCAGGAAGCAGGAGCTGATGCAGAAGCCACGGAGGGATGTTACTTACTGGCTTGCTTCCCCTGGCTTGCTCAGCCTGCTCTCTTATAGAACCCAAGACTACCAGCTCAGAGATGGTCCCACCCACAAGGGGCCTTTCCCCCTTGATCAGTAATTGAGAAAAATACCTTAAAGCTAGATCTTGTGGAGGCACTTCCCCAACTGAAGCTCCTTTCTCCGTGATAACTCCAGCTTGTGTCAAGTTGACACACAAAACCAGCCAGTAGTGTTACATGGGTCCATTTGGGCTGCTGTCATGAAACACCTCAGACTGGGTATTTCATTAACAATGGGAACTGATTGCCCACTGCCCAGAAGGCTTCGATTCAGTACCAGCACTTCTCAGCCACACCACCACCTTATGACATTTGAAATGTTTCGTTTGAAAGCTACCACCAAGGATGTGAACTGAAAACTTGCTTCAGTGTCACACTCCCACAGTCCCCAGACTCAGCCAGCTGAGGAAAACGAAACCAAGAGTTATATAAAGCTAGCCTGGGTGGTGTGGCAAAAAGACCCTGTCTCAAAGCAAACCAAAGAAGCAAAAACATAATCCACAGAAGAGAAAATATTTGCAAGTCACATGTCTTACGGGGGTACTCACATTCATAATACACAAACAACTCAAACTACTTAAAAATAAAGAAATAATTCAGGTTTAAAATAGGGGAAGAATCTGAATCTTCTCCATGGCCAGTAAGCACAAGAAGTGTTAGTCAAGTCACATCATAAGATGCTGGGTACACGTCATCATATGCAAACCGCTTCATGCTTGAAAGAATTGAAAAATAATGTGACAGTTCCTTAAAATGATAAGTGTGGATTGCTACATGACCAAGTAATCCTACAGAACTGAAAACACGTGTCTCCACAGAAACCTCCCTTGGCATGTTCTTAGCAGCATTGTAAGGGCCAGGATAATAACCAAGAAGAAATGATCCAAATGGAAAGTGGCTGCCTCTGGGAATGTTTGGGGTCACAAAAATGCTGTGGGATTAATTTTTTTTCCGGTAGTTTTTACAACTTTGTGGCTATCCTAAAAATGATTGGACTATATATACACTTAAAAAGGTGAATTTTTGTGGTTTTGAATGTCATCTCGGGGAAGTTGTTACTTAAAAGCAGATTTTCTAGTGAGTGCTGGGTGACATTTCTGTGTCCTTTTAAGGCCTGTGTTGATAGGCAAAATGAAAAAAAATCACTCTCTGGAGATGGGGTCTGGGAAGCATTGATGAGCTGTCTCGATCTGGAGATTAAGCTGGGACAGAGTGGAGGTGATAAAACCAGGTTAATCTTATATTAGTAATTCTCATGAAAATGGGATTATTTCTGACCCACTTTAAAGCTTGCCAGGCTGAACACCTCCCAGCTGAGGAAGTCTGGGTCTCTTCAGTTCTGTAGAAACAAGCAGAAGCTAGAGAAGTTGTCCAAATGGTTTAGTAAATTAAGTGCTGTGATTCGTTTGCCTACCAGCTTCGGGGTTTTGAACAACACATGGTAGCTCTAATCTTCAATTGCCCCTCTACAAAGCAGATTTAATGGCTATTAGTTCCTAGGACGTTGAGACTGTTGCACCCTACGAGCACAGTACCAGGCACATACAAACACCTGGTGAGTGTTGGCGCCCTTGAAGAGCTGAATGACTCATTCTGCCAAAGAAAGGGAGGAAGGAACAGAAGTGAAGGGAATGCTTGGCTCCCTCACGGAAGTGTTTCTTGGTCTCAGTGACTGTCTATAATGACTTCTGTACCTACATGGTCAATATTCTAAGGGCCAGGATGTCAATTTACCCAGCTCTTCCCTACCCGTGAAGGTAGCCAGCTCTCTGCCCTTCACAGGAGATAATTGCATCACAAACCTGTTTTGCAATCGGATAGGGGACTAATATCCAATATATATAAAGAACTCAAGAAGGTGGACTCCAGAAAATCAAATAACCCCATTAAAAAATGGGGCTCAGAGCTGAACAAAGAATTCTCACCTGAGGAATACCGAATGGCAGAGAAACACCTGAAAAAATGTTCAACATCCTTAATCATCAGGGAAATGCAAATCAAAACAACACTGAGATTCCACTTCACTCCAATCAGAATGGCTAAGATCAATAACTCAGGTGACAGCAGATGCTGGCGAGGATGTGGAGAAAGGGGAACACTCCTCCATTGTTGGTGGGATTGCAAACTTGTACAACCACTCTGGAAATCAATCTGGCGGTTCCTCAGAAAATTGGACATAGTACTACCGGAGGATCCAGCAATACCTCTCCTGGGCATATATCCAGAAGATGTCCCAACCGGAAAGAAGAACACATGCTCCACTATGTTCATAGCAACCTTGTTTATAATAGCCAGAAGCTGGAAAGAACCCAGATGCCCCTCAACAGAGGAATGGATATAGAAAATGTGGTACATTTACACAATGGAATACTACTCAGCTATTTAAAAAATGAATTTATGAAATTCCTAGGCAAATGGATGGACCTGGAGGGTATCATCCTGAGTGAAGTAACCCAATCACAAAGGAACTCGCACAATATGTACTCACTGATAAGTGGATATTAGCCCAGAAACTTAGGATACCCAAGATATAAGATACAACTTGCCAAACGCATGAAATTCAAGAAGAACAAAGACCAAAGTGTGGACACTTTACCCTTTCTTAGAAATGGGAACAAAACACCCATAGAAAGAGTTACAGAGACAAAATTTGGAGCTGTGACGAAAGGATGGACCATCTAGTGATTGCCATATCCATCCCATAATCAGCTTCCAAATGCTGACACCATTGCATACACTAGCAAGATTTCGCTGAAAGGACCCAGATATAGCTCTCTCTTGTGAGACTATGCCGGGGCCTAGCAAACACAGAAGTGGATGATCACAGTCAGCTATTGGATGGGTCACACGGCCCCTAATGGAGGAGCTAGAGAAAATACCCAAGGAGCTAAAGGGAACTGCAACCCTATAGGTGGAACAACAATATGAACTAACCAGTACCTGGGAGCTCTTGTCTTTAGCTGCATATGTAACAAAAGATGGCCTAGTCGGCCATCACTGCAAAGAGAGGCCCATTGGACTTGCAAACTTTATATGCCCCAGTACAGGGGAACGCCAGGGCCAAAAAGGGGGAGTGGGTGGGTAGGGGATTGAGGGCGTGGGTATGGGGGACCTTTGGGATAGCATTGAAAATGTAAACGAGGAAAATACCTAAAAAAAAAAAAAAAAAAAAAAACCTGTTTTGCAAGTTTTCTTTTTGGTTTTGGTTTGGTTTGGTTTTTTGTTCGTTTGGGTTTTTTATTGGATATTTTCTTTATTTACATTTCAAATGTTATCCCCTTTCCCAGTTTCCCTCTTTCCCAGAAACACCCTATCACATCCTTCCTCCCCTTGCTTCTATGAGGGTGTTCCTCCACCCACCCACCCACTCCCACCTCCCTGTCCTCAATTCCCCTACACTGGGGCATCTATCGAGCTTTCATAGGACCAAGGACCTCTCCTTCCATTGATGTATGACAAGGCCATTCTCTGCTACATATGGAGCTGGAGCCATGTGTACTCCTTTGCTGATGGCTTCGTCCTTGGGAGTTAGGGGGGGCAGTCTGTTTGGTTGATATTGTTGTTCTTCTGATGGGGTTTTGCAAACCCCTTCAACTCCTTCAGTCCCTTCTCTAACTCCTCTATTAGGGACCCTGGATTCAGTCCAATGGTTGGCTGCTAACATCTGCCTCTGTATTTGTAAGGCTCTGGCCGGGCCTCTCAGGAGACAGCCATATCAGGCTCCAAATAACCCTATTTTAAAATGGGGCACAGAGCTAAACAAAGAATTTTCAACTGAGGAAAATCAAATGACTGAGAAGCACCTAAAGAAATATTCAGTAGGTCCGAGGAACTCAGGTGAAAGCACAATCTTCTCAGAGACCAGTCCGCTCAGGAGAGTGTGCAGGCTGCAGAAACAACAGAGCTTCTTGGACAGGGTCCCTTCCAGCCTTCATCTTCAGCCAAGAGGCCAAGCTGAGTTCCAAACCTCTGTGTACCTTCCCTGCAAGAGGAGAGATTGCCTGCAGAGAGTGCTCTGACCACTGGGACTCAGGAGAGAGTTGGACTCCCAGGAGTGCTGACAGAGGCTAACAGAATCACAGGAGGAACAAGCTCCAGCCAGAGACAGCTATAACAACTAACACCAGAGATTACAAGATGGCAAAAGGCAAATATAAGAATCTTACTAACAGAAACCAAGACTACCCGCCATCATCAGAACCCAGTACTCCCACCACAGCAAGTCCTTGGATACCCCAACACACCCGAAAGGCAAAATTATATCTCATGATGATGGTAGAGGATTTTAAGAAGGGCATTAATAACTCACTTAAAGAAATACAGGAGAACACTGCTAAATAGGTAGAAGTCCTTAAAGAGGAAGCACAAAAATACCTTAAAGAATTACAGGAAAATACTGCTAAACAGGTAGAAGTCCTTTAAGAGGGAACACAAAAATCCCTTAAAGAATTACAGAAAAACACAACCAAACAGGTGTTGGAATTGAACAAAACCATCCAAGATCTAAAAACGGAAGTAGAAACAATAAAGAAAACCCAAAGGGAGACAACTCTGGAGATAGAAACCCTAGAAAAGAAATCAGGAACCATAGACATGACCATCAGCAACAGAATACAAGAGATGAAAGACAGAATCTCAGGTGCAGAAGATTCTATAGAAAATATGGACACAACAATCATAGAAAATGCAAAATACAAAAATATCCTAACTCAAAACATCCAGGAAATCCAGGACATAATGAGAAGACCAAACCTACGGATAATAGGAGTAGATGAGAATGAAGATTTTTCAACTTAAAGGGACAGTAAATATCTTCAACAAAATTATAGAAAAAAAAACTTCCCAAACCTAAAGAAAGAGATGCCCATGAACATACAAGAAGACTACAGAACTCCAAATAGACTGGACCAGAAAGAAATTCCTCCCGACACCTAATAATCTGAACAACAAATGCACTAAATGAAGATAGAATATTAAAAGCAATAAGGGAAAAAGGTCAAGTAACATATAAAGGCAGGCCTATCAGAATTACACCAGACTTTTCACCAGAGACTATAGAAGCCAGAAGATCCTGGACAGATGTTATACAGACCCTAACAGAACACGAATGCCAGCCCAGGTTACCGTACCCAACAAAACCCTCAATTACCATAGATGGAAAAATCAAAGTATTACATGACAAAACCAAATTTACACAATATCTTTCCACGAATCCAGCCCTTCAAAGGATAATAAAGGAAAAATTCCAACACAAGGAGAAAAATTATGCCCTAGAAAAAGCAAGAAAGTAATCCTTCAACAAACCTAAGGGAAGATAGGCACAAGAACAGAATCCCAACTCTAACAACAAAAATAACAAGAAACAATAATTACTTTTCCTTTATATCTCTTAATATCAGTGGACTCGATTCCCCAATAAAAAGACATCGACTAGCAGACTGGCTACGTAAACAGGACCCAACATTTTGCTGCACACAGGAAACCCACCTCAGTGACAAAGGCAGGCACTACCTCAGAGTAAAAGGCTGAAAAACAAATTCCCAAGCAAATGTTCCTAAGAAACAAGCTGGAGTAGCCATTCTAGTATCCAATAAAATCAACTTCCAACCCAAAGTTATCAAAAAGAACAAGGAGGGGCAATTCATACTCATCAAAGGTAAAATCTTCCAAGATGAACTCTCAATTCTGAATATCTATGCTCCAAATGCAAGGGCAGCCATATTCATTAAAGAAACTTTAGTAAAGCTCAAAGCACACATTGCACCTCACACAATGATAGTGGAAGACTTCAACACACCACTTTCATCAATGGACAGATCGTGGAAACAGAAACTAAACAGGGACACAGTGAAACTAACAGAAGTTATGAAACAAATGGATTTAACAGATATCTACAGAACATTTTATCCTAAAACAAAAGGATATACCTTCTTCTCAGCACCTCATGGTACCTTCTCCAAAACTGACCATATAATTGGTCACAAAACAGGCCTCAACAGATACAAAAATATTGAAATTGTCCCACACATCCTATCAGATCACCATGGACTAAGGCTGATCTTCAATAACAACATAAATAATAGAAAGCCAACATTCACATGGAAACTGAACAACACTCTCCTCAATGATACTTTGGTCAAGGGAGGAATAAAGAAAGAAAATAAAGACTTTTTAGAGTTTAATGAAAATGAAGCCACAACATACCCAAACTTATGGGACACAGTGAAAGCATTTCTAAGAGGAAAACTCATAGCTCTGAGTGCCTCCAAAAAGAAACTAGAGAGAACACACACTAGCAACTTGACAACACATTTAAAAGCTCTAGAACAAAAGGAAGCAAATTCACCCAAGAAGAGGAAATAACCAAACTCAGGGGTGAAATCAACCAAGTGGAAACAAGAAGAACTATTCAAAGAATCAACCAAACCAGGAGCTGGTTCTTTGAGAAAATCAACAAGATAGATAAACCCTTAGCCAGACTCACTAGAAGGCACAGGGACAGCATCCTAATTAACAAAATCATAAATGAAAAGGGAGACATAACAACAGAAACTGAGGAAATTTTAAAAATCATCAGATCCTACTACAAAAGCCTTTACTCAACAAAACTGGAAGACCTGGACGAAATGGACAAATTTCTCGACAGATACCAGGTACCAAAGTTAAATCAGGATCAGATTAATAACCTAAAGAGTCCTATATTCCCCTAAAGAAATAAAAGCAGTCATTAATAGTCTCCCAACCAAAAAAAAAAAAAAAAAAAAAAAAAACCAGGACCAGATGGGTTTAGTGCAGAGTTCTATCAGACCTTAAAGACGATCTAATTCCAGTTCTTCACAAACTATTCCACAAAATAGAAACAGAAGGTACTCTACCCAATTCATTCTATGAAGCCACAATTACTCTGATACCTAAACCACACAAAGACCCAACAAAGATAGAGAACTTCAGACCAATTTCCCTTATGAATATCGGTGCAAAAATACCCAATAAAATTCTCGCTAACCGAATCCAAGAACACATCAAAACAATCATCCATCCTGACCAAGTAGGTTTCATTCCAGGGACGCAGGGATGGTTTAATATATGGAAATCCATCAACGTAATCCACTATATAAACAAACTCAAAGACAAAAACCACATGATCATCTCGTTAGATGTTGAGAAAGCATTTGACAAAATCCAACACCCATTCATGATAAAAGTCTTGGAAAGATCAGGAATTAAAGGCCCACACCTAAACATGATAAAAGCAATCTACAGCAAACCAGTAGCCAACATCAAAGTAAATGGCGAGAAGCTGGAAGCAATCCCACTAAAATCAGGGACTAGACAAGGCTGTCCACTTTCTCCCTACCTATTCAATATAGTACTTGAAGTCCTAGCCAGAGCAATTTGACAACAAAAGGAGATCAAGGGGATACAAATTGATAAGGAAGAAGTCAAAATATCATTATTTGCAGATGATATGATAGTATATATAAGTGACCCTAAAAATTCCACCAAAGAACTCCTAAACCTGATAAACAGCTTCAATGAAGTAGCTGGATATAAAATTAACTCAAACAAGTCAGTGGCCTTTCTCTACACAAAGGATAAACAGGCTGAGAAAGAAATTAGGGAAACAACACTCTTCACAATAGTCACAAATAATATAAAATACCTTGGTGTGACTCTAACTAAGGAAGTGAAAGATCTGTATGACAAGAACTCCAAGTCTCTGAAGAAAGAATTCAAAGAAGATCTCTAAAGATGGAAAGATCTCCCATGCTCATGAATTGGCAGGATAGTATAATAAAAATCGCTATCTTACCCAAAGCAATCTACAGATTCAATGCAATTCCCATCAAAATTCCAACCCAATTCTTCACAGAGTTAGAAAGAGCAATTTGCAAATTCATCTGGAATAACAAAAAACCTAGTATAGCAAAAACTATTCTCAACAATAAAAGAACCTCTGGTGGAATCACGATGCCTGACCTCAAGCTGTACCACAGAGCAATTGTGATAAAAACTGCATGGTATTGGTACAGTGACAGACAGGTAGATCAATTGAATAGAATTGAAGACCCAGAAATGAACCTACACACCTATGGTCACTTGATCTTTGACAAAGGAGCTAAAACCATCCAGTGGAAAAAATACAGCATTTTCAACAAATGGTGCTAGCTCAACTGGTAGTTATTATTTAGAAGAATGTGAATTGATCCATTCCTATCTCCTTGTACTAAGGTCAAATCTAAGTGGATCAAGGAGCTCCACATAAAACCAGAGACACTGAAACTTATAGAGGAGAAAGTGGGGAAAAGCCTCGAAGATATGGGCACAGGGGAAAAATTCCTGAACAGAACAGCAATGGCTTGTGTGTAAGATCAAGAATCGACAAGTGGGAACTCATAAAATTGCAAAGCTTCTGTAAGGCAAAAGACTGTCAATAAGAGAAAAAGGCCACCAAGAGATTGGGAAAGGATCTTTACCAGTCCTAAATCCCATAGGGGACTAATATCTAATATATACAAAGAACTCAAGAAGCTGGACTCCAGAAAATCAAATACCCTATTTAAAAATGGTGTACAGAGCTAAACAAAGAATTCTCAACTGAAGAATGCAGAATGGCTGAGAAGCACCTGAAAAAATGTTCAACATCCTTAGTCATCAGGGAAATGCATATCAAAACAACCCTGAGATTCCACCTCACACCAGTCAGAATGGCTAAGATCAAAAATTCTGGTGACAGCAGATGCTGGCAAGGATGTGGAGAAAGAATACTCCTCCGTTGTTGGTGGGATTGCAAGCTGGTACAACCACTCTGGAAATCAGTTTGGCGGTTCCTCAGAAAATTCGACATAGTACTATGAGAAGATCCAGCAATTCCTCTCCTGGGCATATAACCAGAAGATGCTCCAACTTGTAATAAGGACACATGCTCCACTATGTTCATAGAAACCTTATTTATAATAGCCAGAAGATGGAAAGAACCCAGATGTCCCTCAACAGAGGAATGGATACAAAAAAATGTGATACATTTATACAATGGAGTACTACTCAGGTATTAAAAACAATGAATTTACGAAATTCTTATGCAAATGGATAGAACTAGAAAATATCATCCTGGGTGAGGTAACCCAATCACAAAAGAAGTCACTTGATATGTACTCACTGATAAATGGATACTAGCCCAAAAGCTCCAAATAACCAGGATACAATTCACAGACCACAAGAAGCTCAATAAGAAGGAAGAACAAAGTGTGGGTGCTTCAGTCCTTAGAAGGAGAACAAAATACTCACAGGAGCAAATATGGAGATAAAGTATAAAGCAGAGACTAAAGGAAAGGCTACCCAGAGACTGTCCCACCTGGGGACTCATCTCATCTACAGTTACCAAACTCAGACACTATTGTGGATGCCAAGAAGAGCATGCTGAAAGGAGCCTGATATGGCTGTCTTCTGAGAAGCTCTACCAGAGCCTTACAAATACAGAGGCAGATGTTAACAAATTTTCAAGAGTGACCCCATTACACAAGCTAAGGGTCTTACCCAAGATCTCAAAACCACGCCCCTGTCTAATCTGTGCTGGCTCCCAATCAAATGAAATGAACATGTTTTCCACATTGAGTTGCCAGAGATTAGCAAGTCAGACCAATCAGGTTATGACAGATTAGATGAAGTGTTTTCTCTCTATACCTTTGAAAAGGCTTCTGTGCAAATTAAACAATGAGGGAGAAGTACTGACCACAAGCCTTGCCTCATCTCATATTTCCTATACTTTACAATATGTAACCAGACATGGCGAAACACACCTGTAATCCCAGCCCTCAAGTGGAAGCAAGAGGATCTTGACTTTAAGGCCAGGGAGGAAAAAAGGCTATACAAATGTATATTCATGACATAGAGACAGATGTTTGAAAAATGGTTCATCAGTTAAGAGTGTATACTGCACTTGCAGACAACTGGAGTCCAGGTCCCAGTAGCCAAGTCAAAGGATTCACAACTGCCTCTAACTCCAACTCCAGAGGATCAGATGCCATCTTCTTCCTCCATGTGCATCACACACACACACACACACACACACACACACACACACACACACACCTTAAACACACATGTGCATACACACACAAACACACACAATAGGGATTTACAGAGTAAACATCCTTGTCTAACAGATGAGAACTTGAATATTTATAATTATTAATATAATGACAATGAGAACACCAGAGACATTGTGAAGACATCTATAATCTAACAACACCCCCAAGGAACTCTTCCTTTAGAGGGGAAGTGAGTGGACCAAAGGTAAATGCAACTTGAGACTCCCGTGTATGAAGGCAAAGGCAGACTCTAGAGAGAGGACAGTGCTCATGGGGGTGACAGCCAGATGGTGTCTGGAGCACCAGTCTCCTCACCTGTGTCCAAAGTAGGGGAATCTTCATTGTTCTAACACAGTTTTGAGGCAGCCTACCCTACACATTTCTTTTTCAATGATTGTTGAATTTAATCACAGAATTGTATATTTGATGTTAACGCTCTGTGACCCATGCTTGTAATCCCAGCACTTGGGAGGAAGAAACAGGATCAAAAGTGGCCATCCTCAGCCTTATAGCAAGTTTGAGGGTAGTCTGAGCTACAGTGAAACTCTATCTTAAAAAACAACAACAACAAAAGTTAGACATCATGGTCTACCTGCATTCTGAAGATGGATAACACAGCGTGGTTCTCTGGCCTCTAATATCTCAAAAGGTAGTTATTCCAGTCTGATGAGAAAAGGTTTAAAGTTCCTAATATCTACTGGAGAATAGTCTAGAAACATCTCTTTACCCGCCTCATTTGAAGCACAGCATTAAAAAATTGGAGGCGTCAAGACTTGTCTTTGATTTCATCTGGCTGAAATGACAGGCCATGTCTGTAAGGAAGCAAACACTATCAATGTTTTGGAAATAGTAACATAGGATTTAAAAAAAGAACAGAAAGAGAGAGAGAGTTAGGGAAGGAGAAACAGAGAGGGGTGGAGGAAAGGGAGACAGACAGATGACAGAAGGAGGAGGGGATGGGAGGGGACCTGGAAACCCTTTGTGGTCCAGACACTGATAGGGCTCTGTGAGGCCCCACTAACATCTTGGGGTACCACTTTCTAATAAAAGACTGGTTCTCTCTCTCCTCTGAAGCACAAACTGTGCCCTGAGAAAGTTTCCACAGCCTGAGGTAACAGTTTGTCCGAAGCAGATCTCCAACCCACTGCTAGCAAGCAAGAGTCTGAGGAGGGCCACAACTCAGTGTTTCTGGACTCAAAGCTGCGTAAGTGCTTGGAACTATTTCTCTAAGTAAAAACTGAAACCGTTTTTATTTGACTTTATTAAAAAGGAGGGGTCTTTAGTTGGATGACACAGTTTTTTGTTTGTTTGAAATTGTATGCATAAAGCAAAACTTTATTTAAAAATCTTTAGCTGCCAGTGTAGATCCCAGGAAGAAAGAGTGTGCCTTCTTGGGTAAGATTAAAATTAAAAGAGGGGTGGGGGCTGGCAGTCCTTTAAATTTTTAAAAGGGGCTTCTCAGAGCAGTGTTAGACTCCTGGCAAAGGTGAGTGAGAGCAGAATGTACACCTCATATCCTCTGTACAGTGCACACCACAGCCTCTGTACAGAGGGCCATTTCCTATCTGCATATCTACCCTGCCCCACACAACACTTCCAGCTATGACGTCAATGTCCCAGGATGTGACATACTTGTAGCAGTTTTTTCCTCCACCCTCAGGCTGGGAAATGAGGGGCTGCCTCCTGCTCTGGATGTCTTTCTTCTTTTGATGAAGTCTCTAGCAGATCTGTTTAAATAAAGTTGTTTTTCTACTGTTGAGTCTTAAGGGTACTTTGTATATTTTGAGTCCTGGTTCTCTAAAACCATCTTTTACAAATATTTTCTCCTAGTCTGAGACCTATCTGTTCAGTCTGCAATGTATTCCCCAAGTTAGAAGTCCCCATTTCATGAACTGCAGATTCAGTGGGTTGCGCCTTTCACCACCACACCCCGGGTCATCTAAATATTCTGTCATTATCTTCTATGAGCCAACAGCTTTGCAATCTACACTTAGGTCTGCTGCCCAGTTTGAGCATGGTTCCAGTCCCAACTCTCCTCTCTGGGTGTCCTGACACTGCCAGTACACCGGTTCAGAGAGGACAAGGAAAAGTCTTGAATGATGAGGGCCCAAGTCCACCTCTTCCAAGATCGGCCCGGGGGTGAAGCAGGATCCTGGTCTGGTTGGGAGCAAGAGGGAGAGGGTGCTGGTTTAGTAGAATTCCTTCTCCCATGATCTTTAATGAAGCAGCTCTCTGAGACAATCTTAGCTTGTTCGTATTTCATTATTCTGGGTGGGTTTGAATACATGCACTTTATTCGGGCGAACCAAGGGTTATATAGTTTGGGGGTGAGATTATCCAAGGTGGAAAAAGGTCATTGGCTGAAAGCTAAGGCCACTGAGATGCCTCATTAGCATGGAGAGGTGTTCCAGATGCTGAGTACTGCGGCTGAGTACCTGATTGGGGTAGGCAGGTAACCTGGTTCCATGCTCTGAGGCAGGCATGGAAACTGGGATGAAGATAGTTCCACTCTTGCCGGTCTCACATTTTGACATTTCCGGGGTTTGCACATGCTCCACTTTCCCAGGTCCGTGCCAGTCCCTCTTGTGACACGGTCCATGAGCCCCACATCTGAGTTACTTTAGTAAAGAACACAGGGTCTGGGTTGAGTTTTGCTTTTGAGCATCTAGTAGCTCCAATGTGCTCACTGAAATCTACCTTTTTTGGGTTGTTTACCTTTGTCTCTTTGTCCAAGTTTAGTCGACCAAGGAGATACTGTTTCACTTATGATATGGTGACTGATAAACCCGTTGTAATTTTTTAAATTCACCTAATATACCCAATCTACCAAATATCACAGCTTAGAAGTGTAGCTCGCGGTTCAGCATCCCCTATGAACCCATGCAACCTCACCAGAAGCTACATCTTGCCACTACTGCCCAGCACCTTGGGAAAGTATCCTGCCACATACAATCGAAAAAGATCAGAACTGAAAAGTAGCCTGAATGGAATGAATGGGCACTGCCTTTCATCATTGCCAAGCTGAAAAGTTGTCAGTCAAATCATGGTAAGCCAAGAATACATCTTTCTAAGTCTGTTTCTGGGCTGTTGATCTGTTTATTCTGTTGCCAGTGCCATGATTGCTTTATTAGTTTAAACATCTTAGTTCATTTTTGTTTCTGTAACATAATGCCTGAGTGGAGTGCTTCATAAAGAACTGAAACTTAGGTCATAATTCTGGAGAGTTAAGAACGTGCTGCTCTTGACAGCATACCTGAAAGCTCTAGAGCAAAAAGAAGCAAATCCACCCAAGAGGAGTAGACAGCAGGACATAATCAAACACAGGACTGAAATCAACCAAATAGAAACAAAAAGAACTATACAAGGAATCAACAAAACCAGGAGCTGGTTCTTTGAGAAAATCAACAAGATAGATAAACCCTTAGCCAGACTAACTAAAGGACACAGAGACAGTGTCCAAATTAACAAAATCAGAAATGAAAAGGGAGACATAACAACAAAATATATCTTAATATAATTATCCTGTCTGTTGAATATTAACAGTTGAAATATTAAAATCATGTTTGACAAACATCATGGAAATAATAATTTTTCTCACTGTGCTTGAAATTATCATTTTTCTTAATGTTTAACTTCAAAGAGCTTTTGCTATTTTGAAATTTCTAAAATATACTTACTGAAAAAATAATTTCTCTTTTAGAAACACTGATAATCTTTTTTAAGTAAAGTTATAGTTAGACAATATAAACAAATATATAATGCATTTTAAATACTCTCACTATGTCAGGTGGTATCATATAAGGGCTTTTGAATGTATTTCTTAATGATTCATCTTTAATATTTTATGCTCTTTTACTATGCTTAATTCCCAAAGAATATTTTGTATGTTTTGAAACAATTTTGTATTCAATATTAGATATAGAATCATCAGTTATGGATAATATTAAATGTTCATTAATGATATTTTAGGGTATGAAAGGATATAAATATAAAAGTTGATCACATCTTTATGTATTTTTTGATTCTCAAAATACTCAACATTATTAATATATTTGATGTATAAAATGCTTTTAAATAATAAAAAATTTAAGAAAAAAAGAGAAAATGTTCACAAAACCATTAAAATACATAATAAAAAAAAAAGCATGCTACTATCACCTACATGGCTTTGGTGAAAGTTTAATGGTAAATGGCATCACAGTTTCAGGAGGGCTATCAGGCTTGTTTGCAGCAGCTCTTTCTCAGCAAAGCAAGGTGGTGCATACCTATAATCCCGCTACTTGGAAGACAATGGAGGAAGACTGGAAATTTTTTAGAGACCCAGTCTCAAATTTTTGGAAAGAAAGAGAGAGAGGGAGAGAGAGAGAGAGAGAGAGAGAGAGAGAGAGAGAGAGAGGGAGAGGGAGAGGGAGAGGGAGAGGGAGAGGGAGAGAGAGAGAGAGAGAGAGAGAGAGAGAAAGGAAAGAAGGAAGGAAGGAAGGAAGGAAGGAAGGAAGGAAGGAAGGAAGGAAGGAAGGAAGGAAGGAAGGAAGGAAGGAAGGGCTATGGAGTTCTGTTTTAGTTAGAGTTTCCATTGTTGTGAAGAGGCGCCATGACCACAGCAGCTCCTATAAGTGTTTTATTTTGGGAAAATGCTAATGTAAATGATACTGGGTTTTATTTCAAAATCTACTCGTTTTTTTATTGGTATTTTAAAAAAATGACTGATTTTTAGACATTAACTTTCTAGCCTATAAGTCTGCCTTTAAACTTCTAAGTGCTAGAAGATATATTGTACATCTTAAAGGAAAAGCTTAGGAATCTTTTTTCAATTTTAATGTCTAATGTCTAAATAACATTGGATAGACTTTTGAAATGTTCTGAATGTTTTCCAGGGTTTTCTTTAAAACAAAACAGAGTGGGGGTGGGGGGACTGTGCATCAAAGGATAAAGTTGAAGAATAATCTAAATGATTCCTGGTATCGATCCCAGGCCTATACATGAAACTACACACACCAACACCCTCTCTCACACACACAGTCTCTCTGCAACAAATATACACATGAAAAGAAAAACATGTGACACTATCAAACCCTTCTGAAATGCAGAAGAAGAGGAGGAAGAAGAGAATTTCCTTTCTCTTATAAAGGTATATATGCAAGTCATGGTTTGAATATGCTTGGTCCAGGGAGTGGCACTATTAGGAGATGTGGCCCTGTTGGAGTAGGTGTGTCGATGTGGGTATGGGCTATAAGACCCTCATCCTAGATGCCTGGAAGCCAGTATTCTGCTAGCAGCCTTCAGATGAAGATGTAGAACTCTCAGCTCCTCCTGCACCATGCCTGCCTAAATGCTGCCATGCTCCTACCTTGATGATGATGGACTGAACCTCTGAACCTGTAAGCCATCCCCAATTAAATACTGTCCTTTGTAAGACTTGCCTTAGTCATGGTGTCTGTTCACAGCAGTAAAACCCTAAGACACTATTGAAAACATTACACTTCCCTGTGCAAACAATTAATACTTTCCACCTACCCTTGAAAACAACATAATAAGAGAAACCTGCTATCAATCACTTCCAGTCAATATTATACTAGAAATTTACTGTGGAAGAAATAGCTGCCTATCCTACATTGTTTACAGGACATTAAAAAGCATAAAATAACAAGCACTGATAAACTATGTTGAAAACAATAACCTACTGTCCTAGTCAATTTGTATAGCTATAGTGAAATCTCAGAGACTGGATAATTTATAAAGTACATTTTATTTCTCAGAGTTCTGGAAAATGGAGAATCCACACAAGGCATTGGCAGGTTTGGTGTTTGATAAGGATACAGTCTCTGCTTCTAAGATGGTACCTGTTACTGTACAGAAGGAAGGAACAGTATGTCCTCGAAGGGAAGATGGGACTAAAAGGCAAAAGGAGAGCAAAACACCCTTTGTCATGCTAATTAATCCATGATAACACAGTTCTCAGGACCTATACAAGTTAGTTTCCCAAGGCCTCCCTTCTTAATGCATTTGCATTAGCAGTTGTATTAACACATGAATTTTGAGGGATACCTTCATGCCACACACTAAGCCAAGACAAATTCACTGATATTTAGACAAGACATGTCTAGAATTGAAGTTTAAAGAAAGTGATGGTGTCCTGTAAGCCCTGGATCACACCTGCTACACGAGTACCCTACCACCAAGCTACATCCACAACCCAAATGTGGTATTCCTTGAAAGAAGTCAGCCCACATCAACTCTGTCAACCAATCCATTCACAACACATTGTGCAGATGTGGCTGTCAACACTTTTGGCCACACTGAGGAAGCAGCATCAAAAGCAACTGGCTGTCCAACATGACCTGTGTGCAGCCATAGTTTAATTCTCTGATTTCAAGATCAAAAATTTTACACTAACTTCCTCAAAAGATGAGATTAGCTCACTTTGCCAATATAATGAATGGGTTGCTATTTATGCTAACAAAGAATATGTGTATAATCCTGTTATAAATGTATATCATGAATTTTCAAAATGTTTTGATAATGGTTTTTCACTCTAGTTTCCTTTGTAATCTAACTTCTGTTGGTGGCTTTTTTATAAATGTGTTTTTGTTGCAGTTTCCCTCTTTTTTTTTTTAATTAGGTATTTTCCTCGTTTACATTTTCAATGCTATCCCAAAGGTCCCCCATACACACACCCCCCAACCCCCTACCCACCCACTGCCCCTCCTTGGCCCTGGCGTTCCCCTGTACTGGGGCATATAAAGTTTGCAAGTCCAATGGGCCTCTCTTTGAGTGATGACCGACTAGGCCATCTTTTGATACATATGCAGCTAAAGACAAGAGCTCCCGGGTACTGGTTAGTTCACATTGTTGTTCCACCCATAGGGTTGCAGTTCCCTTTAGCTCCTTGGGTAATTTCTCTAGCTCCTCCATTAGGGGCCGTGTGACCCATCCAATAGCTGACTGTGATCATCCACCTCTGTGTTTGCTAGGCCCCGGCATAGTCTCACAAGAGAGAACTATATCTGGGTCCTTTCAGCAAAATCTTGCTAGTGTATGCAATGGTGTCAGCATTTGGAAGCTGATTATGGGATGGATCCCTGCATATGGCAATCACTAGATGGTCCATCCTTTCGTCACAGCTCCAAATTTTGTCTCTGTAACTCCTTCCATGGGTGTTTTGGAACCTTGGCGTGACTCTAACTAAGAAAGTGAAAGATCTGTATGATAAGAACTTCAAGTCTCTAAAGAAAGAAATTAAAGAAGATCTCAGAAGATGGAAAGATCTCCCATGCTCATGGATTGGCAGGATCAACACTGTAAAAATGGCCATCTTGCCAAAAGCAATCTACAGATTCAATGCAATCCCCATCAAAATTCCAACTCAATTCTTCAACGAATTAGAAAGGGCAATCGGCAGATTCATCTGGAATAACAAAAAACCGAGGATAGCAAAAACTCTTCTCAAGGATAAAAGAACCTCTGGTGGAATCACCATGCCGGACCTAAAACTGTACTACAGAGCAATTGTGATAAAAACTGCATGGTACTGGTATAGTGACAGACAAGGAGACCAATGGAACAGAATTGAAGACCCAGAGATGAATCCACACACCTATGGTCACTTGATCTTTGACAAGGGAGCTATAACCATCCAGTGGAAAAAAGACAGCATTTTCAACAAATGGTGCTGGCACAACTGGCGGTTATCATGTAGAAGAATGCGAATTGGTCCATTTCTATCTCCTTGTACTAAGGTCAAATCTAAGTGGATTAAGGAACTCCACATAAAACCAGAGACACTGAAACTTATAGAGGAGAAAGTGGGGAAAAGCCTCAAAGATATGGGTACAGGGGAAAAATTCCTGAATAGAACAGCAATGGCTTGTGCTGTAAGATCAAGAATCGATAAATGGGACCTCATAAAATTGCAGTTTCCCTCTTAAACCAGGTAGCTATGAAATAAGTGAGACTGAACTACTATATTTATTTCACAAGCTTTAAAGGCACAACAACTAAGCAGTATTACTCTAGTTTAGTCCTCTAAACTAATCTGGCTACCACCCAGTCAAAACCCCAGTGATACTTGCACTTTAGTACTGATCTGGCTCTCTGGACTCCAGGGGTTTTCTCATGGTGTCTTCTGGACTCTCTCCCCCTCCCCGTAGTAGTGAATCCCCCATCCCCCCTCCTCTCTCTCTCTCATTCCCCGCCCCCCATCTCTGTCACTCCACTTTACTGGCTGGAAGTCCAGCTATAACAACCCTCCGAGTCATTGGCTGATCAGCTTTTATTGACAAATCAGAGAATAAATGGAGAGCAATGTTTACACAACATTGGAGCAGGAGATTCTCAGACTAAGGATTGCAACCAGATATGAAGGCACAGGAATTAGCATTTGAATATCCAAGGATAATCTTTACACAGTGTACAATAACACTATGCCTACATATTTCTTTTACTTGATTCATTTAAAACAGTGTTCTGAAAGGCTTCCTCGGGCTTCATTAGACTGCCAACTGGAGCCAGCTCAAGCAATCTCAAAAGCTTATTTGTGCTGACTTTCTCATCACAGCATTCAGAAGGGCACCTGCTGCCGCTTGTTTCAATACAAATGCCCTAATCTGTAATTAGACCATGAGTCTAGGAATCTACCTACATCCCTTGTGTGCTCCTAATGGGACAGAAACCGCCTTTTTTCTTTTGAGGCAGTGGGAGGCTGGAATCCTTAGTGTTTTTGTTTTTTTTTTTTTATGGAAATCGATGATTTGCTGTTAAAGGTTGTTCTCTTTGGAAGTGAGGAGACTGCTTAGTGGTTAAAATGCCTGAACCTGAATTAAGAATCTGATATCTGATCCCCAGGTCCAATATCTGACCCATGACTTCTAGACAGGCATGCATGGGCAAGCAGACACACACACACACACACACACACACACACACACACAAATTGTATTGTCTGCATTAAATTAAAGCTGAACTCATTCAATTAAAGCTTTTTTGTTGTTGTTGTTGTTGTTTGTTTTTTGTTTTTTTGTTTTTCAAGACAGAGTTTCTCTGTATAGCCCTGGCTGTCCTGGAACTCACTTTGTAGACCAGGCTGGCCTCGAACTCAGAAATCCGCCTGCCTCTGCCACCCGAGTGCTGAGATTAAAGGCGTGCGCCACCATGCCCAGCCAATTAAAGCTTCTTTTAGCTTTAACATTACATGAGTTGCTCCCTAGAGTGAATAAGACTTTGCTGAATCAGATAAAAGTTTTCAAGCACTAGAAGAAGATCCTGGCAGGTGCACTGCTGTGGTAGAGACCTTGCCTAATATGCATATGTTCAATCCCCCAATGTTAACACTATCAATAAAAATTAATTAATTTACAAAAACCCACAGAGCAAAGAACCAAGATATGGCTTTAATCCCAGCAACTGGGAGGTGGAGGCAAGAGTTCAAGGTCAACATCAGGAGCATCAGGAACCTGAGACAAGCCTAGACTGCAGAAGACTTTAACTCCAAAAAAAAATCAGTCAACTACTAGAGGTCAAATTTTTGTACTGTTACCAATGTTATGTTGTTGACACTAAACCCCTATAAATTCATGATTTGTTCTTTATTAACATTTTGTCCATTAGCTGGTTGAGCTACCACGTGTCATAGAGAAATCCGTGGAGAATATTTTGCTTACTTGACTTGAGAAATCCATGACTGACTGGCAGTCTTACACATACTTAGTTTCACCCGCCTGCCGCACTGACTGCTCTCAGGGGCACCTCATGGCCTTTAAAGGAGACCACAGGTTGTGGCTATGATCACTGTACTAGATCTGTCTGCATGGCGTGGAGGCCAGACAAAGGGGATTTTAAATACCTGGCCAAAAAAAAAAAAAAAGAAAAGAAAAGAAAAAGAAAAGAAAAGAAAAAAGATCACATTAAGGTGAAATTTTGGGACTAGTCTGGGAATTTAAAGAAGACACTGTCACTACTGTCTGAGCAGTACAGAAATGTCCTGCTGACCTGAAGGAGGCAATCAAGGCAGCCTGGGCCCGGCTAGAGGCAGGCAGGAGTAGCTTGGAGAGAAGGAGGGACTTCTGAAAGGTCCATGAGAGGTAAGGCTGGCTGGGTAGGGGAAACCTTTAAGGGCTGGATTAGCTTGAACTTGTTCCAACAAATAAGCAAAGGTCATTTTAGATCTGAGTGCACACATAGTTTAAGGATGACAAAGATACAGAAGCCTGGAAACAGCAGAGCTGGAATTTCAGAAAGGGTTACGTGACCTAGTTTCAAATATATAGGTGACCGGTGAAACGGTTTTATCAGTGAAGTTCTGGCCAGGCAAGCTTGAACCAACGAGTGAAGATCTCCAGCACCACATTTTAAAAAGCTATGCAGTGGGACTGGAGAGATGGCGCAGAAGTTAAAAACACTGGCAGCTCTTCCAGAGGTCCTGAGTTCGATTCCCAGCAACTACATGGTGGCTCACAACCATCTGTAATGGGATCTGACACACTCTTCTAGTGTGCCTGAAGACAGCATCAGTGTACTCACATACATGAGATAAATAAATAAATAAATAAATAAATAAATAAATAAATCTTTAAAAGGCTGTGCAGTTGTACACCTGTAATCACAGTACTAGGAGATGGAGATAGGAGGATGCCTATGGCTTCCTGGCCAGCCAACCAGCCAAATCAGCAAGCTCTAAATTCAGTAAGAGACTTATATCCAAAGAAGGCATGGAGAGGATGATTGGGGAAGACATAGGACATCACACAAAAATGTGCACACCCTGGAGGAATCAGTGATCTCACATTTGTCTAATGTATCTCAACACATACAACACAGAGAAGGCATCTCCCCTTCGTGGTGTTCCTGCTAAACCTGTCCTGCTTCAGTCTAATCATGAGGTAACCTCAGACAAGCCCAAACTGAGACAAAATATACAAGTATACAAGTACCAATACCCTTCAGAAATGTTAGTTTAGGGCTGGCTAGATGGTTCAGTGAATAAAATTGCCTGCCTCCATGCCTGATGATCTGGACCCCTGCATGTGGAAAAGAGAAAGAACAAGTTCCTACAAATTGTCTTCCTCCACACACATACTAAATAAATGTAATTTTAAAGAAAATTTTAATACCAAAATAATACAAGACAAAGGAAGCTGAGAAAGTATGACAGGTTAGAGGAGACTAAAAACGTGAGCAAACTGAATATGCCCATGGATTGCATCCTGACACAGAAAAGGGGAGGCTAAAGGGGTACCTAGTGAACCCCAAATGAAAATTAAAAGTATAGTTAATAGCTTTACATTCGTGTTGAATGAGTTGTATGGGGAGGGGCTCAATCACTAAAGTCCTTGCTGCTCAGACCTGAGTTCGATCCTCAGTGGCTACACAAAAGTCAGGCATGACATCAATCTCCAAGCACATGTGCAAGCACACACACACACACACACACACACACACACACACACCCAACACACTCCCCCCTACACACACACACACAAAGACACACACTCTTCTGTTAAATGTGGGTTTGGTTTATTAGCATTTTCCTCTGTTAAAATAAAAATACAGTAAAATTAAGCAAAACAAATGACAGTCCAGGGCTGATAGGTATTCTCTTCCAATGAGCCAATTCAAGCCAAATTAAAATATAAAAGCAGGTTTATTGCAGCTCTCAAAGAAGTTCAACAGCCACACAGGAGGGGGGACAGGCACACAGAGGGAGAAAAGGGGAGGGCAAAGAGAAAGCTAGGGAAAGAAGAAAGAATAGAGAAAGCCAGAGGTCTGGATTAATAGGGAAGAGCCTCTCTGTGAGAGGAAGTCCAGTCCCTGGGTTGGGAAGTTCACTTTAGAGGGCATGGTAGGCTGGGAGACCCTGGAGGCTAGATTTGCCTTGGTAGGTTAAATAGATACCTCAGCCACTTGCCCTGGCTCTGAATCCCAACATCAGCTTCCAGAAAGTCTGAAAGAAGCAGGGCAAAACCTTACATGGTCTGATCCCCAGAGGGTGTTACAGAATTGGTGTCTTGTTGGCACCAGAATCTGTAGTGACTTTCATGCACGTTTTGACGTTTTTCTGAGCCCTGAACCCCGTATCTGAAAGTAGGGTTGTCAAGGATGACACTCCAGCAAATAGAACCTGGAAAGCTATATGCAAAACAATAAATCAGAAATTTTTGCTTTATGTCATAATAAAAATAAAAACGGATTGCTGGTCTAAATGTGAAATCCAAACAATTGAACATTTAGAAGAGAACAGGGGGATGGCCTCCTCCTAGCGTTGTATTTGGCAATGCTTTTAAAAATAAATATTTATTAGAACTTTGAGGGGTCCCGCTGTGCTTTTATAATAAAAATGCAGTCACTTCTATGTAGTTTAAGGCTGTTGGCATTTTGGCTGGGGCAAAAACAGTCTCTCGGCTTCTACTAACTTAACCCGGCTTCTTTGCCATTCATTGTACCCCGCCGTGTGGCTGTCACTGTCCCATCTCCCTGCTCCATTCTCATCCATGCTTCTATCTCTCCTCGTCTGCCCAGTTCTGGCCCCAGCCACCAGCTCTTCATTCTACAAAAAGCCTCCTCTATTTCTCATACCAAAAAAAAAAAAGGCAAATAGCATGGTGGAAGAGTTTCCAAAGCATACGCATTCTAAATTGATCGGCAGCAGAACTACACCCAGTCCATATCTTAGTGCTGCCTTTTGGGTCAGATTGAGGGTAATGTGACCGTCTGTGACCTCCCATGGCAGCTTGCTTTTTAACCTAATAGTCGCAGAGAACCCTCTTTTAGGGCAGGTGAGGAAGTGACAAACATTTACACATAGAAAGTAGGTGAATGGGCCATAGAAATGACTGCAGTGCTGGCTCAGCAAATTAACAATTGAAAATACAGGGGTACACCTTCATTTGATACAATATGTGTGGGTGTAGGTCATCCCAACATTTGTCTCATTAATTTCATGTATTTGTGTGTGCGCCTGGATGTATATATTTACAGTGCATGTGTACAGGTGACCAAAGAGACCAGAATAAATCATCAGATCCCCTGGAAATAGAGTTACAGATGGCTGTGAGTCACCCTATGTGGGCATAATTGAACCCAGGTCCCATGAAAAAGCAGCAAGTACTGTTAACCACTGAGCCACCTCTCCAGACCCTTGCAATGATTTCTTGGATATGACACCAAAAGTACATTAAGGAAAAGGGAAGAAAAAAAGGATGTGTGTGGGCAGGGGTGGGGGGATCAGACTTCTTCTAAACTGAACCTGTTTGGAGCTGATCTGCAGCTCAGTGGTGGTGTACTTGTTGCGAATCCATAAGGTCCTGGGTTTAATCGCCAGCACTAACAAATTAAACAAACAAATAAGTAAATAAACAGAAGCACTTTGCTGCGTGCGCTCAACAGGCCAGGAAGAACGACGCTGCTACAGGATCCTTCTGCACACATTTATTCAGTCCTGTTTCTTCTTTCTCCATATATCTCCCTTGTTTATATCTCCCTTGTTTTTATATCTCCCTTGTTTACATCTCCCTTGTTTATATCTCCCTTGTTTATATCTCCCTTGTTTTTATATCTCCCCTGTTTATATCTCCCTCGAACCCTGGGCCTCTCACTCCTTTTATACTCTCTCTCATCCACGCACCGCAGGCCACGCCACCTCACCAGGCACGCAGCTTCAGCTAATCAGGGCAGCAGGGGCAAATCTCCACCAAATTGGATTCACCTGTATCCTGGTACACCTGCGCAGCACTCAAGATGTTTGTGTCTTATATGAGGAAGTCAGGTGCAAATCATATGACTTAGCTGCAGTCCCTGGCGCCTTTGGGACTGCCGCCACACCCGCTCCCCACAATTCCCCCTTTTTTCTTTTTTGGCAGAGAGAATGTCTGTAGATAGCCCCTCGCAACCATGCCCCTTACCCGTCTTTGGGAGACAAACAGCATTGGTTTGATCCCTGTCTTAGGTTGGTGACATGCCCAGG
Organism: Mus musculus; assembly: GCF_000001635.26. Classification (NCBI taxonomy): domain Eukaryota; kingdom Metazoa; phylum Chordata; class Mammalia; order Rodentia; family Muridae; genus Mus; species Mus musculus. The sequence goes on from NC_000075.6 coordinate 88,321,716, forward strand.
GAGTCTTATCACTGACTACCTCTCAATCCTGCCAAGCCACACCTGGGGAGATTGTGTTTTGCTTGTGGCAGGTGCATCAAAAGGCCAGGATGTTAATTAACCTATGGCCAGATCTTAATTGCTGCAAGCAAGCCTCATGGGTGAAGGTAGAGGTCTGATCCCCAGTGTGCAAGCATAGGGGCCCTACACAAAACCATCCCTTAGGCTCATCACCCAGAGAGGTCTTGGCCAGCTCCCGTGTCGTTTTTCCTGGGGGAAGGGAACTAGGACACTGAACCTTCATGCAATCAGACGTGCCTTCCACAGGATGCCAACAGCAAGCTATCCTCTGTGCAGTGCTTAGCCTCGCACCCCACGGCATAACGCAGCATAATTTCTTTTAGAGCGGCAAACCGAATCTGAGGAGATTGTCCCGCCTCCACTGCAGCAAAAGCCTATGCTACCATGGCGAAAGTGCGGGCCGCACACTCTGCACCTAACACATGTGCCAAACACAAAACACACACACACTATAACAAGCATACATCCCAGGGCTCTCATCCCCGCTCATCTTCCCTGAAGCAAGGGATAGATAGCCAGAGGGGCTATCTCTTTAAGGGAAATTCAGGGATCAAAAAGGCATGGAAAAATTTGAACGTCATGTCGAGCTGGTATTGGCTTCTGGAATACCGAAAGGATCTCCCATCTCGGCTCCATTGTTTGTGCTTGTGGGAATATCCACCACATCCACAGGGGCAACTGGATCAGGAGCCTCATTCTTGCAGCGTCTCACCAATCTCTCCAGCACCCAAAGAGGTTCCGTCTGGTCCTGTGGAAACACACAAACAGACCCTCTCGCCCACATCAACACCTGATCTGGTCGATCCTCTCCAAATCTCCAGACAGAAGGTCCACCTACAGGTGGCTGCTGAGGAGGCATAGGGAGAGGACGCAGAAGCTAATTCGCCTTCCTCCTCCGCCTCAGCTCTTTTATTTTGTCCTTTCTGTCCACCTGATAACACTGTGTCTCCTTTCTTTTTCCTTTTTCTTTTTAAGCCCTTCTCTTCCGACATACTTTCTTGTTGCTCTATAAGGATTTTCTGACCTGTCTTGACTGCCTCTTGATTCAAACAGTAACAGAGTCCATATATCAGAACAAACAAGACCAAAACTATCAGACCTACCCACAAAGGGTCAATGGGAGAAAAAAGCATAACTACACAGCGAGGATCTATTGATCACTACACTGAGGTTATCATAGTTCCTTAACTTGTCCCCAAACCGGGAACCTTAACTTGTCCCAAAACCAGGAACCTTAACTTGTCCCAAAGCCTGCTTCCTGGCAACTTTATATTCGCCTCTATTTTATCCGAGGTCCTTCCCAAACTCCTGGGTTACTTTGTGCCTACTTCCTGGCAACTTTATGCTCACCTCTACTTTATCCGAGGTCCTTCCTAAACTCCTGGGGTCGCAAGTTTCACTCACCGTGAACTTACCCTGCCGGCAACCACTGACTGCTGAAAGTTCTGAACTTGGTGGGGGAGTCGGTTCCCCGTACGGGCCACCAATTGTCGCGCCCGCTCTCGACCAGCAAGAATGACGCGACCACCAGTCCTTCTAACAGCAGTTTATTCAGTCTTCATCTTTCTTCTTTCTCTTCATCAGTACCGTTCCCCAGCTGAAGAGTTCTGAATCCACGCTGGATCCTTCTCAACAGTCTGTTTTACGGGAACACTTTATTAACCGCTCCTTCCCAGTGATGCAGTTCTGAATCCTCCCTGTAGCAGGGGGTCTTCGCTCATGCCTGAAGATGTTTCTTGTCCCGGGTTTCGGCACCAATTGTTATTAGCGTTCTCACGCCCGGCCAGGAAGAACACAGCAAACCAGAATCTTCTGCGGCAAAACTTTATTGCTTACATCTTCAGGAGCAAGAGTGTAAGAAGCAAGAGAGAGAGAAAACGAAACCCCGTCCCTATTAAGGAGAATTATCCTTCGCCTAGGACGTGTCACTCCCTGATTGGCTGCAGCCCATCGGCCGAGTTGACATCACGGGGAAGGCAGAGCACATGGAGTGGAGAACCACCCTCGGCACATGCGCAGATTATTTGTTTACCACTTAGAACACAGCTGTCAGCGCCATCTTGTAACGGCGAATGTGGGCGCGGCTCCCAACAGCACTTGTGCATCAACATTGTGTGGTTCAGCAGTGAAAAAGAAGCCAGGTCTTTGTAGCATCCACAATGTACCTGTGTCCAACATGGCAGTGTTGGGGTAGGTTATGGAGAGAGAAGAAAAATGTCTGGAAGCCCGGGAGCCTGGCATGGCTGTCCTCTGAGAGGCCCTACTGATTGAGCATCTGACTGAGACAGAATCAGATGCTTACACCCAACCATTGGGCTGAAGTTGGGGATCCCTATGATTGAATTAGGGGAAGGATTGAAGAAGCTGAAGGGGAGGGCAACCCTATAGGAAGACCAACAGTTTCAACTAAACCAGACCAGACCCCAAGGAGCTCCCAGAGACTGAGCCACCAACAAGGCAGCATACACCAGCAGGTCAAAGATCCACCCTGGCACATATGTAGCAGAGGTCTACCTAGTCTGGCCTCAGTGGGAGAAGATTTGCTTGATCCTTGAGAGACTTGAGACCCCAGGAAAGGAGGAGGCCGGGTGCAGTGCAGGGGAAGCACTCTTTCAGAGTCAAGGAGGAAGAGGGGGAATGGGATGAGGAACTGTGGGAGGGGGGACAGAGGGAGGGCAATGCCTGGAATGTAAATAAGTAAAATAATTAAAAAAAAGAAAAGGAAAAGAAAAAAAAATGTCTGGAAGCCATATATGAGATGTAAAGACTATTGAAAATTTATGAGTTGTGGCTGAACAAAGCAGGTGGACAGCATCCTACCGCAAGGGGCCAGATAGAAAGCCACCCCAGAGTTCCAGCAGACTCTGTGGGATACAAAGGTCCAGTGGTAACCACTGGACCAAGGCACACACTCTCAGTCCGGTGACAGTGAGCCAGCCTTATCTTCATAGCGTTTTGCCCCACCCTGCTTACTTTAGGAACAAGAGTTTTATAAGTTGGACTACTCAGGCAGTGACATCACTAGCTCAGCATGCCAAGGGATCACTGACTTAGTATACATGCAGGAAGTAGGTTCTTTTCTAGATAACACTAGTTTGCCCCAAACCCAGTGTCTTGAAAGGGAGTCAGTTGACCTCCAGATAGCCCTTATCAAAATGTTCTTCCTTCATTGTTTCCTTGAGTGGGTAGGAGAACGGGGAATGTTGATGCTCCACTTCCCTGTGTGATCACACACCACTGAACATTCAATAATATCTTCAAATTATGTATTTGCATCTTGTGAATTCCTACAGACTTGAGGATGTAGCTCGGTTGGTAGAGTGATTGTCTGGCATACAGGAAGCCCAGGGTTCAATCCCCACTACTGTGTGAACTGCACAGTGACACATGCTTTTAACCCCAACACTAGAAAGACAGACACAAGAGGAAAGAGCTCCAGGCCATAGATGACAGTACAATGAGCTGGAGGGCATCTTGAACTGCACGTAACCTTGTCAAAGAAGAAGAAAAAGATTTCTACAGTTCAATTAAAGCAGATGCAAATGACAGGGACAGAAGGACAACAAAATGGCTTCATGGGTCAAGGTACTTACAAGCCTCGTGACCTGAGTGTCATCGCTAGAACTTACATTGTGAGAAAAATCTGCCCTGAAAATTGTCTTCTGATCTTTACACATGTGTTATATGTGCACACTGCACACATACACACGAGCGAAATTAATAAATAAATGCATTTTTTTCAATTGGGGCTTTCCCCCCCTCCCTTTTTTGAGACAGGGTTTCTCTGTGTAGCCCTGGCTATCCTGTTACTCATTCTGTAGACCAGGCTACCCTCAAACTCAGAGATTTGCTTGCCTTTGCCTCACAAGCACTGGGATTAAAGGTATGTGCCATCACCACCAAACTAATAAAAAAAAATTTAAAGGAAATGTCTACAAGAAAGGACACAAATGGTCCATAAGTTTCTATTTGTGTTTCCCAGTTGGTTTGACATGCTGACCATCTTTCAAACCAACTGGGAAACACACATAGAAACTACAGTGAGATATCACATGTGCCATAAGGTGACTATCATTTAAGACAAAAAAAAAATAGAGTTGGTGAAGATGTACAGAGACTTTTCGTTGCATGTGAGAACAAGCAACATAGCAGGTCCTTACTTCACCTCCCAACTAAACTATTTCATCAGCCGTGAACCCTGGTCTGATTCTGGTTTCATACCTTATGAATAAGCTGCTATGAATGTGAGCATTCAAATACACACCTAGTGTGAAGTGTTGGCTTTTGAAAGAAAGGAAATGCTGACACACTGAGTCTTGAAGGCATTGCACCAAGTAAAACAAATTCCGTCAGAAAAGAACAACTATGAGGTCCTTAGAATGATCAAATCTATACAAACTGGTAATGCAATGTTGACTGCCAGAGGCTGGAAAGGAAGGAAATGGAGAGGTGGTTTTGGTTAGTTGGTAGTTTAGTTTGTTTGTGTTGTTGTTGTTGCTGCTGCTGTTGTTGAGGCAGGCTTCACTAACTCACTACATGACCAGACTGTTTTCCTGCCGGGACTCCCAAGAACTGTAATTATAGGTGATTGCCACCGTGTTGTGTGGGAGTCACTGTTTAATGAGTTTACAATGCAATCTTGGAAAGATAAAAATGTTCTGGGAAATGAATGATGGCAAATATCTGTAAACTTAGGACAGTACGCGGTAATGCACATCCTGTATATATGATGTATATTTTATTGCAATTGAAAAGCAACTTGGTTGTGGGTGAGATAGGGCCTCACTATGTACCCCATACTTTCAACTCTCAACTCAGTCTCCTGAGTGCTAGGATTACAGGTATGCCCCAATGTAGTGTGTGTGTGTGTGTGTGTGTGTGTGTGTGTGTGTGTGTAACAATGCAGACCTGGTGCATTCTGGAATTGTGTGGGCATTAGATAACTTCTATAATGACCAGAACACACGGGAACCTCACCAATACTCTTTCCTTTCTCAGAACTACTAGCGTGTTGACTATACTTCATTCAAACACAGGGGTTAATCCATTAGACAGGGAATTTGTGCTGTGGCGATTTATATTTAATGATTTGTTCATAACAAATATGGATCCCCACTATTACTGCTAAAAGCTTTACACAAACACACACACACACACACACACACACAAACACACACACACACAAACACACACACACCACAAAAGGTAAGGGAGGAGCGCCCCAGAGTAGCTGTCAGGTTTACCCGCTAGGATCCGCCTTAGCTTTCAGAGCTGGCCCTATGCCACCGCTGAGGGTCCCAAAGATTGCTTTGCTCCTGAGATTCCAGCTCGAATACGTGGAGCGGTTGCGTCCTCAAACCTAAGTAGCGTCTCGGCCGGTGTGTCCCGGTCCCACCGAAGCAACCTTCCAGCGCACCTCTCAGGCGGGCTCTGGACCCCTCTCACTCCCACGTTTGTCTTCCTTTCCTTCCCCCCCCCACCCCCCCCGCCCCAGCCCCTTCTTTTTCGGCGACCGAGCCACCGAGCAACACAAGCCGCTGTACACTCTTCTGGAGAAATCGGTGTAATAGAGAGTGAGGATCCGGAACGCTGCCCCTGCAGTTGTCACCGCCGCCCGCCCGGGGACTGCGGCACCCAGCCTCTCGGACCTGCTCGCTCACCAGGCGAACAACCTCCTCTCTGTTCCCTGCGGGCTGCGTGTGCTGGGCCAGAGGCTCCCGGGTGCCTCGGGTGCCAGGGTCGCATCGGGTGACTCGGGGAGTGTGTCTGCAAGCGGGAGGGCCTGGGGCTGGAAGAGGCGGGTCTGTCCCCGCCCCGCCCTCCTCTACTCCGCAGTTTAGTAGAGGCCCCGGTGGCCGGTGCTCACTGGGCTCAGGGCCAGTCCACCCGCTCAACGCGCTCTAGCCAGCCATGCGTCCCGCGGCCGCTAAGGTACCCAAGTGGCTGCTTCTCGCACTGAGCGCTCTACTACCACAGTGGCCCGCAGCCAGTGCCTGGGAGCTCACGATCCTGCACACAAACGACGTGCACAGCCGGCTAGAGCAGACCAGCGATGACTCCACCAAGTGCCTCAACGCCAGCCTGTGTGTGGGCGGCGTGGCCCGGCTCTTTACCAAGGTGCAGCAGATCCGCAAGGAAGAACCCAACGTGCTGTTTTTGGATGCCGGAGACCAGTACCAGGGCACCATCTGGTTCACCGTTTACAAAGGCCTTGAAGTGGCACACTTCATGAACATCCTGGGCTACGATGCTATGGTAAGGAGAAAGTTCCCGGGGTAGGAGTCCCAGACCCAGAGAGAGAAAGGCTGGAGAACTCGCTAGTGGTCTGATAGTGCTCAGAGATGTACAGGTGGAACTCGACCCAGGCCACCTAAGGATTCATTCACTAAGTGAGGGCGTCTCTTAGATTATTTTCTTAAACTGATGTTATTGGGGTCCCGTAGCGAACTGAGACAATTAGAAGAGGGACCCTACTGCCTACAGGTGCTTCAGCTCGAGCACTGAAAATTATCAAGGGCTGGAGACCCATCCCAGTCTCCTCCACCTCTCCCATCTGCTCTGTCTTCCAAACAATTCTTCATCCTTACTTTACTGAAAGGAAATCGGGTCAAAAATTATTCAGGTCACCAGCCCCCAAGGAGGAAAACACATCCGATTGGCTCTGAAGTCCGAGCACAATGAGCTCACCTCCTTAGGTCGATTTACAGGTCAGTTACTTTTCTGTGACCTTATACTAGTTATTTATTAGACCTCGGTGGCCAAATCTGCTATGAAATGCGAAGAAGAATGTTGACCTCAAAGCACTGTTGTGCACATAATATAATAATATAATCTCTGTAACTGTTAGTTCTTGTTGCTCCCAGGCACTGCCTCAAAAGAGCAAGTTAAAAAAAAAAAAGTCAGAGAGAACCCAAACGCGGAAAAGCTGGGATTTCAGGGGCTCAATAAAAACCGATTGGCTGTAGAGATTCCGAAAGAGCCTAACTGGAGAGATAAGGGGGCTGGGGATGCAGCTCCATTGTTAGAGTACTTTCTTAGAATTCCAAAGGCCCTGGATTTGATCCCTGGCATCGCCCAAACTAGGCTTGCAGGGCAATCCTGGTAAAGGTTGAAAGATCCAAAGTTCAGAGTCATCCTTGGTTACAAAAGAGAGGCCAGCCTAGCATGAGAGAGAGAGAGAGAGAGAGAGAGAGAGAGAGAGAGAGAGAGAGAGAGAGAGAGAGAGATTAGTCCTCACTTCCCAACACTCTGTTGGAGGTGATGCCTTGCTTGTTGAGAAGGGATAAAGAATAATCAAATAAAACATAACTGAGATGTAACTGAGACGTAAAAATTAATTGAGCCACCACTCACATTCAACCCAGTGTGGATGCCTCCGGTAAAAGATTCTGCCCTGTTCTGGGGAAAAAATCAGAGACAACAACAACAATCATAAGGGCTTAGCAAGAGAAATAGCAGGGCGAGTTCTCAGAACTCTGTGAAACCAGAGGGTGTGGGAGGGAAAGTAAGGTGCAGACAGCAGACTACCCACTGTGTACAGGAACAGCTCAGAGGTCAGAGAAGGGTGAGAGCTCCCTTCCTACTGAATATTGGCTTAGAGACTCTCAATGCAAGAACGGCTCTAACAGTCCTTAAGCCTACAGAGTTGTCTGGGGAGGGCCATCATGCTCAGCAGCAGCTTGGCAAAAGAAATTCCGACCTCAAGAACTCTGCAGTCTCTCAGCTTTCTTTTTCCACAGCTAGACCTACTCGAAGCTTTGCAAGTGGTAACGGCAATACAAACATTTACATATTCGGATTGTTAACTAGCTCACGTCTCTACTTCCTCTCAGAAGGGTGGATAAACAACGTCTGGGTTTGCTTTGATTTCACATATAAGCCACAACTTTACAGCATTTTCTTTTTCGAACACTCTTTTTCTTCTCATGTGGGTAAATATTCCTTAGTAAAAATGCGTCCCTCTTTAAGACAGGATGGGGCCACAACAATGTACTACAAGTTGGAACCCATCACCCTTGAATGTTTAGAATACTTTTTGTGGGATGGAATTGCTTTCTTACAAATGTCTATCCAAGTCATTGAAGTGGGGCCTGAGGAAAAATAAGCTACACTGGCCGGTGTCAAGAGTGGGAGGAGAGGGGATAACAGAATCTATAGCTCCACTTTTCAGAGAGGTCTTTAGAACATATGGGTGGGGTGAGTCGTGGGTGGGGTTCAATACACATGATTTGGCCTTCGTGGACCATAGCTTTCACGGCTGTAGCATTTGGTTCCGCTCTGCAGCCTTTGTATCTCACAGAGGTTTACACTGTTGTGTTGCTTGTATTTTACTAAGCCTTGGGAGCCTAGTGATCTTCTACTATAAAAAATTCCTTGTCTCAGTTCCCTGCTGTGTCTTGATTCTGCGATGCTGGAAACCCAGATCAGAGTGAACAGCTGCTGTAGAGGGGTATCTCCAGTTCCCCATCCATGGAAGCCAGTGTAGCCTCGGAAATTAGAGCAGGAGCCTCCAAGACATTTTGTACTCTCTAGACCTGCCACACTCATGAGAGAGTTGTTCTGGTGGCTATGGAGGACCAGGATGAACTTGAAGACCCCCTTAGGTTCTGCTGCTAGGCAGAAACTGAGAGATGACAGAAGCAGCCAGGGAGTGTAGCTGTCTATCCTAGTGGAAAGACTAATGCGCCCTGAGGGATGAGGAGAGAGACACACCAAGCTATTACACAAACCAGCTCAGAGGTCAGGAAAGCACTGTACTGGTTTGGGTTTTTGTTTGTTTGTTCTCTCTCTCTCTCTCTCTCTCTCTCTCTCTCTCTCTCACATCCAGGAGAAAGGCAGACAGGAAAAGAACTCGAGGAAGCTCAGCTGTTTGCAGATTCTCTTATTCTTTTCGGCCTGGTTATTTCTGAGCCTCATGTTCCTTAACTGGGAAAGGTAACCCCCAGCCTATGGACATGGTACAATGAGAAATCCCTTGCTCAATTAAAGCTTAGTTCTCTATATCTCGGGTTTGGGAGGAAGAGGACGTGACAGCTGTCATTTATGTGGGTCTGACAGCCTTCCCTCCACCATCTTTTCTAAGCACCACTGTCTAAACTGTTCCTTTTAGAATGTTTTTCCTTTTTAAGTTCTCAGATAGCCTAAACTGGTCTCTAACTTGCTGTGTGGTAGAGGATGTCGCTGAACCTCTGATCATCCTGCCTCCACCTCTCAAATGCTACTTTTGTGTTCCTGTCTTGGTTACTTTTCCATTGCTGTGACAAAATGCTATGACTAAGGCAGCTTACTAAAGAAAGCATTTAATTAGGCCTATGATTGCAGAGTGTTAGAGTTCATGATGGCAGAGCAAAGGCGTGGTATCAGGAACAGCTGAGAGCTCACATCTTGATCCACAAGTAGGAGGCAGACAGAGAGGGGTTCACTGGGAATTGTGTGTGTCTTCTGAAGCCCCAAAGCCCTCCTCCAGTGGTACATCTCCTCTAACAAGGCCACACCTTCTAGATCTTCCCAAACAATTCTGCCAACTGTGTTCAGACTATGTGTTCAAACATAAGAGCCTATGGGCTGTTCTCATTCAGTCCACTACTGTGCCTTGCTTTTATGATTTTTCCCACCTCATTCTACATGTGCAGTGCCCCTGTGTGTGTGTTTAGGTACACGGTGAACTCTTCACACCTCATTCTCTGGTCAATTTGGAGATGGCTTCTAATCAACCCCCCCTCCCCCCACGCGCCTCATGAATTCAGCTGTTCTAAATATCTTCTGCTGATTCCATTGTGAGAATTTTCATATTCAAGTGCAAAGTTACTGGTCACAATATGTATGCTTGGTTCCTCCTTTCACAAAGGATTGCCAGCTGCCTTCCTGAAGGCTTAATAACCCAGGCAAGAACATTAATCTTTGTATCATTACTCCTTCTTTAAAAAAAAAAAGATATTTTTATTCTCATGTATGTGTACCAGATGTGTGCTGGTGCCTGTGAAAGCCAGATCCTCTCTGGAAATGGAGTTATTGGAAGCTGTTAGCCATATGATATAAAGGCTGGACACCAAATTCTGTCCCCTACAAGAGTATCAAGTGCTCGTAACTGTTGAGCCATCTCCCCAGCCCTCATCATTGCCTATCCAGCTTGTCAGTAGCTTGTGTTTTTCTAATAATCGGACATATCGAAAGTTGTTTTTGATAAGTAAGTTTGTGAATAATTTGGGTTTCCTCTTCATCATCTGATGTCATGTTTACAGATTTTTCTTTTTTCATTTTTTCCATTGGTTTTGCTTTATTTACAAACACTCTAACCATTGATGTACAATCAATTTTAGACATAAATTTGATGGTGCTACTATGCCTGTCAACTTTCAACTCTCTGCCTCTTAGAACAAAAACCCTTCATTGGGTATATTCAAATAATGAAAAAAATTCCTGTTTGTCTGTCTGTTTTGGCCTGTGTTCTGGAAAACTTATGGTTCAATTTGCTACTTTAAAGAGCAAATTGCCAAGGCTCTCAGTGGAAAAGCAATCGCTGCTGTCTCTCTGCCTTTTAGGACATCAGCCTGTCAGAACTGCCTGTTAGTTTCCTCTCCAGCGTGCAGGTTAATGGGGGCAGAAGCAGCATATCCCTGGGGCTCTTCTCTAAAGCTGGGCGGTCCTGAGAAACGGTTTAATGCTGTAAGATGCTTCTGTTAGGGAGGAGCACAGGTATGGAGACCTGGACAGAAGTGAAACTAAGATAAGATGAAAATGAGATAGACCCGGCAGACCTAAGAGAAGTTTAAGCTCCTTTGTCATGGTGATCAGGGCAGCCTCACGCCTCACAGAGACAAGTGACTGTGGCCTCCTGATCTTTAAGCACAAAGAGTTTCCAAAGTGGCAGGAAGTGTCTTTTGTTATTCATAATGAGCCCCTTTGATAATTGCTGAGACTAATAGTTTAAGCTAATGAGGTTGCTTTTGAACTGGGGCTCTAGATAGCCTCAGGGCGGAACCCAGGGCCCAGACATACCTAATGCTTAGATTGGAGGGTTAGAGAGTTGGAATTTCTGACCTCATCCACCCACCTGCAGGAAAGTAGGGTGGGACTGGAGATTAAGTTCTGACAGTCTCTTAAAAGTAGAATTTGATGAGCTCTGCAGAGTTTCTGTAGGGTGGGGTGCCTGAAAGGGCACAGAGGTTCTGTTTATCCTGTGCTCTGTCTGTCTGTCTGTCCTATTCTCTGTGCCTTGCACTGGACATTCGTTCCATTTGGCTATTCCTAGGTATTTCCTTCATAATAAACCAGTAATAATAACTTGAAGTTTCATGAATTCCTCTAGGTAGTTGTCAAATGAGAGCATGGAGTCATGGAGACCTCTGATTTGTAACTAGTCTATTAGAAGGACAGGTGGCCCAGGCCTCTGGACTGGGTGCCAGAGTGGGCATAGTTTGTGTGGTAGAGCCCTGCAACTTGTGGGAATCAGCACTATGTTAACATAGACAGTGTTGGGACTGAACTGTCCGACATCCAGTTAGTGTTACAGAAAATTGGAGAACTGGTTGATGCCAAAGAGCAAAACCAAAGCAAAACAAACAAAGTGATTCAGCTATCCAAAGTTCTTGGTGTGTAAGTTAAATGTGATAACCTGAGTTTGAGCCCCTAAGTTTGTGGTGAGAGGGGAGGAGGAGGCAGAGGAGGGTGGGGCAAGCTTCATGTGGTGATGGTGGGATGTGGAGCCCAGAATAATGGCCCAAAGTTCACAAGGCTGGTTTATCTAGAACACATCACATGGAAGAATCAGGAAGAGTGATCTTCCAGAAGTTGTCTTCTTACCTACACATGTTCACCACAATAGTCATTTGTCTACACACACACACACACACACACACACACACACACACACACATCACATCACATCATAACAATGATGATAATAATAAATTAACTTTAAAAAAAAACCCTCAGCTGCTTAGAGAAATCATTTGGGAAAGATGAGAAGAAATGTATGAGAAAAATAAAAAGGAGGAAATGGAAGCAGGCCAGGCAGCAATCTAGAGGTGCAGTAAAGACTCTACTATGGTCACCTGAAAGGCTAGATCCACTAGAACCAATTTTAATAGGAAAGCAATTTGGAATACGGCTGAGAGGGTGTAGCTACTATTTTTTTGTTGTTGCTGTAATAAAATACCATGACCAGAAGCAATTCAAGGAACAATTAGTTTGTTTGGGCTTACAATTTGCAAAGGGAAAGTCCCAGATGGTGGGAAAAGCATGTCACCAGGAAGTGAGGGGCAAGGCTATAAACTCCTCAAACCCCTGCCCCAGTGAAGGCTCCTTGTCTTAAATGTTCTGTCCTGCAACCTTCCCAAGCAACATCACAAACTGGGGACCAAGTGATCAAATATGTGAGCCTATGGAGGTTGTTTTTTATTTGAACTGTCACTGGGAACCTTGGGGGTGACACTGGCTAGCCTAAGTTCTCTCCCTATCATTTAGCGTCTAAGGACAGTTATCAGGCTGCTTTATTTTTTTTATCTTTATTTACTTTTCCTGTATGAATGTTTTTGCTGTGCATATGTGTCTGCTCGGCAGGTGTGTGCCTGGTCCCTGTGGAGGTCAGAAGAGAGTATCAGATCCCCCAGGACAGGAGCTACAAGTGCCTATTAGCTACACTGTGGATGATGGAAATGGAAGCAGGGGTCTGTACAAGAGCAGCCAGTGCAGTTAACTGCTGAGCAAACTCTCCATCCCCTTACCAGGTTGGTTAATGCCATGGAACATCTGTATCCATAGTCACATATTTAGCCTATGTGATCCTCCCCATAGGTACACAGGTGCAGAAGAGCTCGTGATGAGGAGCATTTGGCAATGCTCCTCCATGGAGAGGGGTCTTTGCTCATATGCTGTAGTTGGGAATGGCTCAGAAGAGGGTCTTGCCTTAGTTATGGCTTCTGTTGCTGTGACAAAATACCATGACCAAACAAAAGAAACTTTGGGAAGAAAGGACTTATTCCATCTTACACTTCCAGGTAACAGTCCATTCCTGAGGGGAGTCAAGGCAGGAACTCGAGTAGGGCAGGAACCTGAAGGCGAGTACTGAAGCATGAACCATGGAGTAGGGATGCTAATTGGCTTGCTAGTCCTGGGCTACTCAGACTTGCCTATAGGCTATCTGAATGGAGGCATTTTCTCAACTGAGGTTTCTTCTCTTCCTGGATAACTTCAGTTTCTGTCAAATTGGCCAAAACAAACAAAACCAAAACCACCTGAACAGGACAGGTGTAAAGCAAAGATGTCTAAGAGGGCTTTGGCCCGTGGCATCGGGATATTGGGTAGGTAGGTATCCTTTGGTACTCCTACATAGGGCCACTTGTTCTTCTATTTAAGCTCCTACCTGTGCTCATGTGCTCTCTGTTACTATTATAAAATACCTGAGATTGGATGTTCTATAAGGAAAAGAGGAAACACTGTAACTCATATTTCTGACGTCTGGGAATTTCAAGGCCAGGCTGTTTCATCCTCCTTGCTGATGGGAACTCACAGGATTCTGAGGCAATGCTAGGCCTCACATGAGGAGAGGGACTCATGCAAGATACACAGCCAAAGTGGGTTTTGTAACAGAGCCACTCTTGGGATAACCCAGTAATCTATTCACCCATTAAGCTATAGGACTCAACACCTCCTAAAGACTCTACTTCTTGATACCACAAAGTGGAGATAAAAGTTCAATTTGAGTTTTGGTGGGAACAGTCAAGCCACAGACATGTTTGATAATGGAGTCTGCTATTTCGAGCTCTAACTCCAGATGTTGAGCATGCCAGGCAAGCACCCAGCTTTAACAATCATTCTGGTTTTATGTCTCCTTTCTTACACTTGTCGGCTATGTGAATTTGGAAGTGGGTCCTCCGTCTATAAACTAGGTTTAGAGAGTGTGGTCTCCTGCGTGTGGGTTCTCAGCACCTGAGCTCCTGCCCAGTCCTCTGTCTCTTCCTATTCTGCCAGTATAACTCAGTGTGTCTTTGAACTTAATTTTACATTTAAAGGTAAGTTTGCTTGGTGACTTGTTTCTGCCTCACAGGTCTCACAGGTACTTGAGGATGAGACAATCCTAGTGGAGAGAGAGCTTGAGCCTCCTCTCTCAGGCACCTCCTTTTGGCCCTAGTCTTGAAGTGAAGATGTCCAGAGAGCTCTGCAGAAAACTGCTCTCCAGGTTTGAGAAATGCACAGGGGAACAGAAAAGGCAGCAGCCTATTTCCAGACTGTTGCTTTGAAGTTATTTATTCTGCCCACAGATCTTCATGGAATGCTATCGAGTGCCAGCTGGGTGCTGATGTACAGGGAGTGAAACTTAGTGCTTAGAACTTGTTTCCAGTGGGTAGTGGCCATTCAGGCTCTTTTTAGCCACAGAGCAGGACTGGATTAGAGCTACTAAAGCATTAAATGGAGAGTAAGGGGCCAGCAAGATGGCTTGCTGGTAAGAGCGCTTACCAAAAAGGAGGAGGAGGAGGAGGAGGAGGAGGAGGAGGAGGAGGAGGAGGAGGAGGAGGAGGAGGAGGAGGAGAACCCTAACAATCCAAGTTCAAGCCCCAGGAAGATGAAGAGAACTGACTCCACACAGTGGTCTTCTGACCTGGTTACATATCTCCACATACACACATCTCACACACACACACACACACACACACACACACACACACAGAGAGAGAGAGAGAGAGAGAGAGAGAGAGAGAGAGAGAGAATTTATTTATGTATTTATGTATTTTGTTATAAAGTCATCTTGCTTATTCTTATCTGCATCACTGACTCTCAGGGTTCACATTTCCCAACACCGCTTCTCTCCATACAGTAATTTATGTGCAGTCTCACTTGTGGGCCTGGGAAGGGTGGGGACTTGGCTCTGGGTGGGGAGGACACTCGTACTTCACATGGGCCAGTGGGTGGTGGCCTGTCCCCATGAGAGGCATGGATGGATGGGAGGGTAGCCACCGGGTTTGCCTCTACTTGTCTTTCCTGCTAAGTGGGTTACTTTTTCACTCTCCTGGGTGCTTGGGTGGGGACTATGCAGAGAGAGAGAGCATTTATATTCAAGTACCTACCAGCCTCTCTTATTAAGGGCACTCCCAAAGTGTTTGGAGGGAATGCACATAAGCAATGTTAGTTTAAAAGCTTGAAAGAGTTAGTTCTAGATGACAGTTTGATCCCTGTCCCAAACTCCCTTCCCATGCTAAGAGCCAGACCCACATAACTGTTTTATTTAAGAAATAAAAGTGGGTTTGCAGGATGGATGGCTCTGTGGGTAGAGGTGTTTGCTCCTAAATCTAAGGACCTGAGTTTGTTCCCTGAAACCCAAATGGTGGAAGGAGAGTACAGACTCCCACAAGTTATCCTCTGACCCTCACACATGTGCCCACACATAAATTACAAACGCAATGAATTTAAAATTATATTTTTACTATATATTTGGGTGTTTTTTGAAACAGTGTCTCTGTAGCCCTGGCTAGCCTGGCTGGCCTCCCTTTGTACACCAAGGTGGCCCTGAATTTACAGAAACCTACCTGCCTCTGCTTCTGGAGTTCTGGAATTAAAGCCTTACACCAATCAGTATGACCAGCTAATTTTTTTTAACTAATTATTGCTTAGAGCCCAGGCTGCAGGAGTTGTAATAGGGGGATTTTTGAGTTAGAGTCTTGCTTCTCACACCTCAGGCATGGGGGATCCTCAGCACTGGCCACAGCCTCTACCTACTTTCTTGTCATCTGAGTCCCAGGCTAGAGTGAGACATGGTGGGTGACACTGGCTCTGGATGGCTGAAGGAGGAGGCAGAAGCAGCCTCTAACTTGATCTTGTCCTGTCTTGGCCTCTAGATTTATGAACTGAGACTTGAAAAAGAGCTCATCACACATGATTTTGGTGGCCTTCTGAACTTCACCCACAAATACAGCTGAGTGCTGTGTATGTCCCTTCAGCACTTGTTTGCTTTAGCCCCATATGTAGATTTTAAAAGTTTTCTATATGGGCAACAGAAACGGCTCATCAGAGCTCTTGCAGAGGACCCTGGTTCAATTCTCAGTATACCTGGTTCAATTCTCAGTATACCCTGGTTCAATTCTCAGTATACCCCCATGGTAGCTCACAGCTGCCTGTAACTCCAGTTCCAGGGAATCAGATGCTGGTTCCAGACACACATGCGATGGAAGTTCATACATGAAAACAAAACACTATATGCATAAAATACAATTAATTCATTACAATTTCTCTAGATGCTTCTGTTCCCTCATATAAATAATTACTTCTATATATAATGTACACGTTGATCAGCTGGTATTCTCTGTCTCCTGAGAAATATACCTGTCTGGATCCGATTAATTGATCAATTAATTCTAAACATGACTATGAGTCACACATAGTTTTCCTGTGTAAAAAGTCTGTACATATTCAAATGACACAGAAAGTATGGGGCTCTGGTTTTTGGGTTTTGGTTTTTTTTTTTTTATTATTGTTAATCTTGATTCTTTTTTATCTTTTTTATTTATTCTTCTTTCATTTATTACAACCCAACAGCAGTTGCCCCTCCCCCAGCCTCTCCCTACCCCAGATCCTTTCACTTCCCTTTAGAAAAGAACAGGCTTTCCAGGGACATCAACCACAAAGGTATAACAAGCTATAAAACCTGGCGTATTTTCACATCAAGGCTGAATGAGGCAACCTAGAAAGAGGGAAAGAGTCCCAAAGGTGGGCAAAAAAGTCATAGATAGTCCGTGCTCCCACTGTTAGGAATCCCACAGGAACATTGAGCTACACAACCATAACATATATGCAGAGGACCTGGGTCAGACACATACAATCTCCCTGAAAGTCCCAGTCCCAGCTGAGTCTGTGGGCCTGGTTCTTGTGGTGTCCTTGATCCCTCTGGCTCTTCCTTGTTCTGTACGTTTTCTTTCTTTGAACCACTCAACTGGTGTTGACAATGCAAGTAAGCTGACCTGACCCCAGGATCCTTTCTGTCATCCAGTGGGATGTTACATTCACCTACAAAGCCCAACATCCCCTTGCTCATGGCTGTGGAAATGGAGGGTAGACTTGGTCCACGATATCAGATATGGATCAGTAGGACAAAACATGCTTCAGAAGGCTGCTGTGGAGGGTCCCTGTGTGATTTGCAACTGAGTCCCATTGTATAATAGACCAATATGTCTCCTTAAATCTTACATTGTAGGTCTTACACTCACTAAATAAATATGCCTCCACTCTCCAATAGAGAAAGAGCAATTAACGTTATTACAAGTGTCTAATAGATTACAAAAGAGGTTCTTTTCTTCTGCATCAAGCATATTCTACTGCTCTTAAATCAGCTCTTCTTGCCTTGTTTTTTTGTCTGGCATAATTTCTTCACTTGGAACATTTTCATTCTCTTCCTCTTGTTTTCAGTCCCCTATTCGTTTATACCATTAAGGCTATTTGCTTGTGAGCCTGTACTCCCTTAGGTGAAGCTCACCCTCTGATACGCTGCATCATGCACCTGAATCTTCATACATGTGTAGTGGGAGTTTGGCTATATCGCTTTGTGTTGTTGACAGATCACATGCATGAACCTGCCCGGGAACTCTTTGGATCCACCTGTGGCCAGTGGCCACTTACCCGAAATCTCACATGGCTGGTTGGCTTTATCTCCTGCTGATCCTGTGTCCCACCCTACTTCCCCAAGTCATGGTGATTTTTCCCTGTTCCTCTTTGCACCCTTGCCTTTGCACCCTACGGGTCCTGTCCCATGTTCCTTTGCCCAGTTATTGGCCACTGGCATCTTTATTGGTTGATCAAAAACCAACTGGAGACAAGGACCTTTGGTGTTTGGCCACGCAGATTCCCGATTGAATCAAAACAATAGAACCAATCTCCAAAGGTGTTTCCCACATGTTTGATGCTTGAGTGGATGTGTAGATGGATGGATGGTAGGTGGATAGATTGATGGAAGATACTTGGTTAACTGAAAAGGCAGGTGGATAGATGAGGAAGTAATGGATGGATGGATGGATGGATGGATGGTGACTGGATGAATGGGCAGGCAGGTAGACGGATGTGTGGATGGTGCGTGGATGGATGGATGTGTAGTTGGGTGGTACTCAGGTGGGTGGGTGTGTAGACATGCTGATCTATGCTTGTTTCCAGTTTGCCCTTCAGGTATCCTTAGGAAAAAGATGATGCCATTACTTGGCATCCCAGAACCTTGTAAAACAGTAGCAAGAAGCTAAGAGATGCCTACCTCTCCTGTTCGTGCAGATTGGCAGCAGTTGTGCATACAAAGGCTCTGTTGTGGCTTCTCAGATTTCAGGTCTTCCACTTGCTAGTTGTAGGAATCAGAGTCTCAGATTTCAGGTCTTCCACTTGCTAGTTGTAGGAATCAGAGTCTCAGTTTCCTTATCTATGAAAAGGGGAAATAATAGCACCTATCTCATAGCACTATCAAATAAAATGACCTTGTGTGTGAACAGGCCTTGTGTGTCACACAAAAGCATGCACCTTCTTGTACCATATTCCGTGTCTTGTTTTCCTTCTTCCTTGCATAAATTCCCCATGTTTTACCTTTATTGATACTTTTGTATTCTTCTATGAACAAAATCAAGGCTATGACATGCCCATTATCCAATTCATATAAAGGTGGACTTTGATAGACCAGTTACTTTAAATTTCCAATAAAAATGGATTTTTCTTACAAGGTTCCATCTCCTTCCAAATTCCCCTTTGTGAAATTCTCCTAGTGTTTATATGCTCACACCCCAGAGAACAGTGAACACTTTGTTGTTGTTTTGAGATAAGGTGGAGGTGTGTAGCCCAGCACAGCCTCAAACTCTAGGTGCTGGGACTATAATAAGTATATATGGCCATGTTCTGCTGTAGTGTGTGTGTGTGTGTGTGTGTGTGTTCCATTCATAGACAAGTGCCACAAAGATATTAACAAACACATGGAGGTAATTTGTAAATTCAAATATAAGAAACGAAAATACAAGAACCTGACAATTGTCTATCAAAGAGCTGGGAGGTATGAAAACAGTTGGCTAGATTTTTCACCAGTTGCCTAGCAACTTGGTTTCTCTCCCTATAAAACTAAGGCATCATGTACCTACTATTTACAAAGATTTTTTTTTTCATATTCTACCTTCTGGAAAGTTTTAATGGCTCACACACCATGACAGAGTAAAATAGAACTCATTTAAAAGGAGAAGATAGAGCTAATGGTCTTATTCATCGTTCAGTAGACATGGCATGACTCACCTGGTATCCCAGAGGGCACAAAGACAGCTGATGGGTGAACACACTGCCACAATGCACAGATGTGTATGAGGTCTGGTGGACACAGTTCAAGAGCTTCTCGGGGCATCTGGGGGATTTATCGTCCCTAGATGTTAGGGCACTTGGAAGTTTAACAGAATGAATCACACAGCTAAGGATGTCACCAGGAGGGCAGGGAGGGTCTGCCTGGTATCCAAGGAGATAGGAATGCTTATTTCCTTGGAAAGCAGGAAGTCAGGTGGATTCAACCCAGAGGCAAGAGGTACCTAGGTAGGCTATTTGGGGCACAGCTCACTCTGGTGGACTGCACTGCATGAATGAAGCCACGGGCCTGCAGAAGAAGGACTAGCTAGAAGACCTCAGAGTGGACTGTATGTAGGGCAACTTGGCACCACAGATGGTGAGCTTGGTGGAAGTAGAGACCTCAGAGAGGAAGGGCATCTGTGGAAGCAGCATCGCTTTGGGCTACTGGGGTAGAACATGGATGTGATAGAGCTGTCTAGTATCATTCTGGTTCTCTGGGTGTTTCCCACACCTGAGGCCATGTGTCCTCTGGAGTGGTTCTTTCACAGGCTCCATGTTCTGTTGGTGGGTGACTTAGCTGGAACATCCTTAGTCAAGTGGATGGTTGGAAGCAGAGGAAGAGGGGACAGAGCACATTTTCTGGTACATTGGAATAAAAATTCTACCAGTGGGGCTAGGGATGTAGCTCAAGCAACAGAGCACTTAGCTAAAATGCAGGATGGCCTGAGGATCATCTCCAGCACTGCAGAAACCAAGCATGGTTACACATGCAATCCAGCACTTGGGAGGTAGGGGCAGGTTCAGGGTCATCCTTGGCTACTTAGCATGTGGAAGGCCGATCTATACTACATAAGACCGTCGATAAAAGGAAAAACAAAACAAAACAAAATCTCCATCCAGCAGTCAAGGCAAAATGACCACCATGCAATAAAGCTGACCCAAGAGCTCCTGGGAACAGACCACCATGATCAAACCACCTCAGAGTTTTTAGCTATGTAGTGACTAGAGAAGTTTTTCCCTTTGGGGGGGCTATGTGGCTTCCCTTGCTTTTGCTGCTGTTATTTTTGCTGCTGTTATTTTGTGGCTGTGATGTTCATTCCCCAAAGGCTTTCAAAGCAGAACTCTGCTTGGTAGCTGGGGCCTGGGACTGTTTCTCCCAAATGAGACACCTCCCCCCCCCCCCAGCAACTGAACCAATAACTGCAGTCTTAGAATTCGCTTGTTTGAGACATAGCTTTACTATGTAGCCCTGGTTGACCTTGAACTTGTTATGTAGACCAGACTGACCTCAAGCTCATACAGACCTGTTCGTTTCTGCCTCCCAAGTGTTGGGAACAAAGGAACGCACCACCGTGCCCATCCTTGGAATTAATGTATTTATTCTCTTTCTTTTTCCTTTTCCCCACCAGCTGTTTATTTGGTTCCTCACTCACTCGTAGATGCTTATTGATTATTTCCTCACTGTTAGACACTTTCCATAGACTGTAGAGACAAAGCAGTGCACACGGCTATTGAATAACAAAGAGAGAGATTGTTTTGATCCATTGGCTACAACGGGAGGAATCAGAAAATAGAAGTTCTTGCTAAACCATTCCAGAGAATGGAGAATCATTTAGTGGACAATCAGGGGTCACTGACCTCTGTGTCTCCTTCCTCAGTCTGCAGACAATATGGAGCTCAGGCACTGTTCCTTGAGGAGCACTCTCAGCATCTCTTCCACCCACCCGTTTATTCAGCACAAACTAGAGGGTTTGTGTATGAGTGATGTTTGTATATGAGCCACTGGCACATTGCCTCAGAGCCAGTGTGGGTAGCAGCATCTGCATCTGAGTGTTGCTACCAAATATGGTTCAGAGAGAAAAGTCAGAAGGATTCTGCCCTTGTTTAAAATTATGCCTCTAGCATTCGTTGCTGGGTAAAAGTACATTCTGTTATTCATAAATAGATTCCACGCTCATAATTACTATCTTCATGAAGCAATGAAAGATGGCATATCTGGTTGGTTGACAGCTGTTCCCTTCATTTCTGGGTTAAGGGAGATTCTGAGGCTTGTTCTAAATTCATCAGAAAAGATCAATCCAGTCAGTTAATTGGCATCTGCCACAGACAAGGAAAGGGGTGTGGCACATTATATTATCTGGTATTTTTTTATATGTCAACTTGTGTGGGTTTGAGCTACTTTCCTTCTATTTCATCAGTATCCAGAAGTTAATAATTTACTAGTTAGGATTCTTTCAATCTATAGTATGTTGGAAATAAGTGAATTTAGATGTGGTAACTTCATAATTATCTATAATTTTTTCGTCTTTTCCTCAGAGGGAAAGTGGCCACAGCCTACAACAGAATGCATGTGAATTTCAAGCCAAACTTTAAGCACGAGTTTTTTTCATCTCCCCTAATTACAGGGTACTCTTAATAGCTCAAGCAAGAAACTTGGCATCAGAAACCTTAAAATAGCTTCATTCCTCTGTTGGTAACTCACACAACATCCTGAGCCTTACCTACAACCAACAGAATCTTTCTCTAAGGCTGAAGGGTTTTTTGTAAGTCACCCTCAGCCTATGTAAATACTACCTACCTACAGAAAGCAGAAGAAACATTGCAGTATTCCTCAGAGTCCATTTAGTGGTCATGGAAGCCTGAGTCACAGAGGAACTGAGTCCCCTGTTCCCAACATTTTCATTTGTTTTTGGTTTTAAGAGACAAGCAGGGCGGTGGTGGCACACGCCTTTAATTCCAGCACTTGGGAGGCAGAGGCAGGTGGATTTCTGAGTTCGAGGCCAGCCTAGTCTACAAAGTGAGTTCCAGGACAGCCAGGGCTACATAGAGAAACCCTGTCTCAAAAAAACAAACAAAAAACAAAAAAAAACAAACACAAAAAACAAAAACAAACAAACAAAAAAAGAGGCAAGCAGTTTGAGGTGTTGGAATGTCAAACATCCCAGGTGACCCAGTCAGTGTTCTATTGCTGATAAGAGACACCATGACCATGGTGAATCTTATAAGGAAGCACATTTAATTGGGACTTTCTTACAGTTTCAGAGGTTTAGTCCATTATCATGAAGGGAGCGTGGTGGCATGCAGGTAGACACGGTGTTAGAGAAGGAGCTAAGAGTTTTACACTCAGATCCATAGGTAGCAGGTGCAAGAGAGAGCCACTGTTCCTGGTTTGGTTCTTGAAAGCTCAAAGCTCACCCCTCCCCAGTGACACACCTCCTCCAACAAGGCCACACCTCCTAATCCCTCTTAAGCACTGCCACTTGCAGATGACCAAGCATTCAAGTAATTCAGCCATGGGGGCTATTCCTATTCAAACCACCACACCAGGCTAGATAGAGAATATGCAACACATCTTTCTGTAAGGCCATCTTTCTTTTCTTTTTGGGTGTTTTCCTCAAAAGAAATGGGGGCGGGGGGAGGAACCAGGACTGGACCAGTTACTAACATCACAAGCCTATGATTGATTTTACAGGAGGTTAATTTGCTGAGCTTATCTCTCTTATTTGGTGAATGTACAAGGTTGTCATAGGGTTCCGATTGATTAATGAATTGGATGAACAAATAAGCAAAGTCCAATCTGAAGAGAAGCCTGTAGAGTGTCTGAACATGGTTGACTAGAGCAGTGTGGTTAAGGAAGGGGTGATGGAGTGGTGTGGATTAAAAGAGCCAAGGTCATCTTGAGCTATCTTTAGTCTCTTTTAATAGAGATTTACTATCAACCTCTATATTTGACCTCACATTCTTTTGACTGCTATAAGTCCTGGAAGCTATTTGACTATAAATCTGTTCACTGTCTTACAAAGCAAAACGGAAATGTGGTTCTGAATCACGGCAGGTCTTTGCTTAAGATGATAGTTAAACAGTAAGTGGCAATGTCACAATGTTAATGTGAAGCCTCACTGTGCCAATCTGAACTTACAACTCTGTTTTAAAGAAAATGAGAAAATTGTTTATTTTGAGCAAATAATATGTGTGACCAAGGCCTTGGGAACACATATTCGAGTTATCCTGAGTGGCACGTCCCATATGGAAGAGCCTTTGTGACATTTTATAGTCATGGAACAAATTAAAGTCATAAATCAGTGTGCTTACAAAGTAGATGGAAAGTGGCCTTTAGGAAGTTGGCTATAGCTGATTGGGGGAAAAAATCTCTTTTGCAGGATTAAGAATTAATGTTGGAGCTGGAGATGTAGCTTAGTTAGTTAAAGTATTTCTCTAACTAAAGGAAGTCCTTACTTACATTCCCAGGCCCACAGAAGCTGGCCACGACCTGTAATCCCACTACTTCAGAGGTAGAGGCAGAAAGAATCAGTAGTTCAAAGACGTTCTCGGCTATGAAGCAACTTCAAGGTCAGCATGAGGTACAAGAGACCCTGCCTTAAGAGAAAAAATATATATGTATATATGTCATTAGGATTTGAAATGTCAGGATGATAAATTCCAGGAGTTTTTATCAAGAGGATGTGAGGTCAGATATAGAGGTTCGTAGTCAGGAGCTATTAAAAGACTAGAGATAGCCCAAGATGACCTTGGCTCTTGATTTGCAACATTCCATCACCCCATAATCACAATGTTCTACTCAGCCAAGGTCAAACAGTCCATGGGTCCTTCAGTGTAGATGGGGCTTCAGAGAGCTTCAGTTTGTAAATGACATCTTCCAGAAAGGACCATCACAGGGGAGTATAAAAATCATGAATTCTGCCAATGGCAGATCCAAGATATTTGGAGGAAAAAAAAACAAAAATCTGTGTCCATATTGGATATATATAGATAATCTTATTAATATTCCCAACCACTGGGGTCTGACAAATATTATATAATATATTATATAGTTGTATTGTGCGAGGTAATTTAAACAGCCTAAGGATGATTCCAAACTCATGGGAACATGTGTATAAGCCATAGGCAAATACCATGCCATTTTCTACCATAAGACATTGTGGTATGTCAAGGAACCTGGAAGCATTTCCTCGTGTTCAGTGAGGGGTGGCTGTCTCCTCCTTTGTGCCACTCCACCATTTATTGCTCCATGTTCTTCTCTTGGGCAGCTCTTTCCCAAGGCCTGTTGGTAATACAAATGATAATGAGGAGTAAGCAAGTCCCATCCACTTAACAGGCTTCCGTAGTGCCTGTCACTGCAAGCCAGCAGGGTGGGGAATTGTGAGAAGCATGTTCCGCCTGAAGAGCTGACACACTACCAAACCCTCCTAACTGCACAAGGAATAAGGCAGCAGGACAAATCTCAAGTGGGGAAAAGGAAATACAAAATATTTATGGGGGGGGGGGAGGCTGGAGAGATGGCTCAGCGGTTAAGAGCACTGACTGCCCTTCCAGAGGTCCTGAGTTCAAATCCCAGCAACCACATGGTGGCTCACAACCATCTGTAATGAGATCTGATGCCCTCCCTCTTTTGGTGTGTCTGAGAACAGCTATAGTGTGCTGACACAGGGAATTTTCTACATGTACATTTGTAGGAACAGTGTGAACTGTCAGAGGAGGAAAACGGGCACTTTGTGAATGGTCCTCCTGGCCATCTACTCCCCTCAACAGTGAGTGCATCCTGTTGTGATCCAAGGATCTATCCTGACCACCCAGAGGGCAGGGGAGAGGCCTGCTGGGGCTCACCGAGAGGGCATCTCCATCAGACTGGGATTCTCAGAGCATCCCTCCTGGGAGCTTTATTAGGTGTTGATGTCCCTAATAAAGGACAGTAAAGGACAACAGGGACAACAGGGACCAGCAAGGTTCTTCTGCTGGATCTGTGTGTATGACTGTTGACATTCATCTCACCAGACACAAAGTGACAGATTGTGTGACCTTTCACTTGACAACATCCCAGCTTTTGTTCATCTGTAAAGTTAGTGGTTATAGTAGCATGGCAAACAGCTCATTTTGGTTGTTTGTTTTTAAGTTCTCTTTCCCTCATTTCCTCATTACGGTATGCAGGAAGTGCATAACAACGGCTGGCATGTTTTAGTTACTGCTTTCATTTGATTCATCCAGAGGATGAATTCGGAGGATCTCCACATCTCTGGTCATGAGTGGGAGAGGCAACCGTGCTTCCTTTCACAGAGTACATGGGGTGGGGGTGGGGGTGTGCAGGGTGTGGGCGGGGAGATAATGCCAGAACTGAGGCTGAAAGAGATGAGACCAGTACACAAAGAAGAGCTTTGTGGGCCTGCCAAGGCTATGGGTAGCATCCTAAACTGTTCGTGCCTCTGTGGGTCCTTCAGATGGAGAGTGGTGCCGTCTAACCTCGAGTTCAGAAGGACTGCTCTGGCAGCAATACAAAGGACGGCTAAGGGAAAGAGAATGGCGAGACCATAGCAGATATTTAAAATACTGGAAACTCGGTGGCCAGCCAGCCTAGCCAAAAGCAGAGAGACCATCTCTCATGCCGATAAGCTGGAGAAGCAGAGAGGAAGGTGCCTGGCCTTGTCCTGCTCTGGCCTTCCCGTGTGTGTGTACAGGCACACATCTCCATAGTCACCTGCAAGCACCAAATCCCCACACCCCACCCATCCTCATCAGCACAGCAGCGTGGAAGGAGGGAAGGAGGAGGGAAAGAAGAGAAGGAGGGAGGTAAGGAGGTGGGCGGGGGAGAGGCAGAAGTTACACTTTCTGAGTTAGAAGTCAGAAAGGCAGCAGGCTTAGCAATGATGCTCTGTAGGCAACTATGTGGAGAGTGTGGCTTCTGGGGTGTCTAATGATATGCTTCATTAAAGGGCACCTATCCCTCTCATTTTTCAGACACGTTTCCAGGTGTATCATGTTTCTGGGAGTTAGGACTGTTTGAGGGGCTTTTTTTCAGACCAGGTGATTGGCAGAACCATTTTTGATTGATTTAAGGGAAGAGACAATAGAAAATCTCTATGATCTTAGAGCCTTTTGGGTAGTTTGGAATGTTATGCTTTTAGCCAGGGTCAAAGGTACAACTCAAATTCCGTTCTTCTGACTAAACATCATATAATAGTATAGATTCAAAAAGCAGATAAAAAGAAAAGAAAATAAAAAAAAACTTAGACCGGGGTATGGTGGTGCCCACCTTTAGTCCTAATAATAAGGTGGCAGAAACAGTTGGATCTCTGTGTTCAAGGCTAGCCTAGTCTGCATAGAGAGTTCCTGGCCGGCTAAGGTGCATAGTAAGATCCTATTACAAAAATAAATGAATGAGTAAATAAAAGTAAACTACTACCGTAGTTGTGCTGGTTAGTTCTTGCCAACTTAACACAAACGAGAATCACCTGAGAAGAGGTTCCTCACGTGAGCAGGCTGGACTGTGCGCACACATGTGGGACATTTTTCTGACTGGTGATTGATGTGAGAGAGCCCAGCCCACTGTAGGCGGTGTCACCCATGGGCAGGTGGGCCTGGGTGACATAAGACAAACAAGGCAGTAAACAGCACTCCTCTGTGTCCTCTCCATCAGATTTTGGTCTGGGGTTTCTGCCCTGACTTTGCTCAGTGATACACTGTCAACTGGAAGAAGCAGCAAATCCTTTCCTCTCCATGTTGTGCTGTGGTCATTGTGTTTATTACAATAAATCAAAAAAGAGAAAAAGACAAGAAAACAAAGTAAAGCAGGCTATGCTTTTGCCAAGAAAACAGCCCTCCCAAAATGCACTTCACCCAAATACTGCCCTCTCCCTTCTGTGTGGTAATTGCGACAATGCCTCCCTCCTTGCGCATGGTATTTCAGATTCTAAGGGATGGGGTAATGTGTCATACTTTTCCTTCCTCAACGCTAGTGTTACCAGGCACGCATGTGGTCGCTTCCTCAACGGCTGACTAGCTACCCTGAGAGGGCAGAAAGAAGGCCACAGGAGTAGGGAAGGCTTATGCCAGTGCTTCTGGCTTGGTTGACTCAAATTGTCCTTCTAGGAAGAACAATGTCCCCAGAACTGCCATTTTGGGGAAAGGGAGCCTTTGGATCTGACACTTGAGGCCACAGGCCCAGATGACAAGTCTCAGAGATAGTTTTTCGGGTCTGGAAAGCTAGTGGAAAATGGACACATGACAACTGTCACACAGACCAAAAGAACCCCACAGATGTTTGAAGTTTGGAGCTGAAGATGAGGGTGACTAAAGCTATTTGGTCCTCTATCAAGAGCATTGGTGTCCATGAACAGGAATGCCCTCCCCAAGGGATACAAAATCAAGATAGTCACAGCCTGTACTCAAGTCAGGGTGGGACGGAACAAGATATTGAAGAAGCAACAAACAAAAACTTGAACGTTCACCATACCCTAAGGATAGAACAGAACTGATGAGTTGGTTAGTCTTCCGTGGAAAACTGTGGATCCATGTGTTGCTGTTGTGCACGTCTGTTCCCAGCATTCTAGAAGCTAATGCAAGACTCAGTTCGAGGCCATCCTGAGCTACACAGTGAGACCCTGTCTCAAAAAAACCCCAAAACAAGAAACATCCACCAAATACAAAACTCTGTACTTAAGATTATTACAGGGCTGGAGAGATGGCTCAGTGGTTAAGAGCACTGACTGCTCTTCCAGAGGTCCTGAGTTCAATTCCCAGCAACCACATGGTGGCTCATAATCATCTGTGGTGAGATCTGATGCCCTCTTCTGGAGTGTCTGAAGATAGCTACAATGTACTCTTATAAATAAAATAAAAAAATCTTTTTTTAAAAAATTATTATATAACAAAGGGTAATTTATTTTACCATAGGAAGAAAACTTGATGTTTTAAGACTAGAAGAAAGAAAAACAAATGTCTGAGACTGAGAGACCCTTTAGACCTGGATCAGCTCTTAGAGAAGTTAACTAGCTAGGAGGAGGGGAGACTGGGTATAGCATCAGAGGTGGGGAAAGGTGTGAGTTCAGCAACCATGAACTTTCCAGGGGAGACAGGGTGGGACTGTGGATAGCTGCGTGCTTCCTAGAGAGTTCACTCAGCCCTTTGAGTGACAGGTGCTCAGTCAGCGCCAGTGTGCCAAATGAGGAAACAAGGTGAACAGGACAAAAAGGCCAACATAACTTGAGAGCACTCAGTTTAGCCCGGAGACAGACAACAAATGACCCCACAATATAGTTCTGGAATGTTCTGGTGTTACATGACTGGTGGTCATGTCCCACCAAAGTTTTCTAGGTTTTTGTCTTCTTATTAAAACGTTCTAATAAAGGAACTCAGGGATAATAAAGGAACAACAAGGAAATAGCATTCAGATTTCTCCCTAAAAGTTCACTTACGGGACAGTTTGCCCTATTCAACATGTGCCCCAAACTAGCTCAGGCCAGATTGCCTCCCTACCCTCATACCTAGACATAACTGGAGTATGACTGAATAGAAATTGTTTGATGGTTGTTCAGGAGAGAAGGAACTTAACTCCATTGTCTGGAGAGAGTGGTATGTGCAGCTCAGGGAAGGTGGGGTCCTAGGTTGTCAAGTGCATTGTTTGGAGGGTGGTGTGTGCACATAGTATGTGCAGTACCAGGCTGCCAAGTGCAGTGTTAGAAGAGGTGTATGTGCATTGCACAAGCCAGGTTCATTACTAAACTATTTGTTGTGCTTACTTACCTGCCTCACTGGGAAGAGGAAACGAGGTGGAGGAGAATGTACCATGGCCCTTGTTAGCATCAAGGACCTAGAGCCAGTGCTGCCAGGCCTCTCTCAGATGAGGAAAGTGAAGGAGACTGAGGTTGCACTGATAACCTCAGTGGATTTAGGTACCGAGGAAGTAAAATGACCTTAGCAGCCAAACCAAGTGGGCGACTGCCCAGAGCTGGGGTTATGCAGGAGGCCGCACGAGGAAGGGACAGACAGGGCTTTCTGAAGAAATCTGCTGTGACTCTGAGGGTGGGAATATCATACAGATGGTACTCAACGCCACCCCTGCTCTACCTGAAGTCCTGTGCACAGAGTAAATCCAGAACCTGCTGAGGTATCTTGTTCACCTCACCAGCAAGTCCTTCCTTAGTCTAAGCTGCTGTGGATGGGGCTGTCTGAGAGCTTCCTTTTAAAGTCTTCGACTTGGAGAACGACAAAAGAATTCTAGGACAAGGCAGGTGTACAGTGTACACTTTACAAGTGTAAAGCAGGGCTGTAGTAGATTAGTTTATGAGGAAGAAAGTTCCATTAAAATGTAAGCATGGGAGAGAACAAGTGCTTAGGAGGAGGGTACACACTCTTGGGTTCGGGCTGCTCAAAATAAGAGATGTCCTTGTCATTGCAACAGCCACACATACTGGTTTTGGTGGCTTCTGAAGCTGCAGCTCCAAAGGTAGCTAAGGAAACTTTTCCCTTTTTTGGTAAATGAGATCATAGGGTGGTTCTTATGTGCACTGGCTAGGATTACAGCTGGCACGGTAAAACTCGAGATCACAGGAGCTATAGGGGAACATTAAGCTATCTTTACTGTAAACAAAGTTTTAGTTTTAGTTGGGAGACTTCCAGAAAATACCTAGGAAAGGATAAAAGCAAGCCTTAAGCACAGTTCATTGCTATTTTAACATTTCTATTTGATAACAAAAATTTTCCTATATAAAAGGCCTATTGTCCCTCTGTCTGCAACCTTCACAGCCAACTTTGTTCATTGGGCTGAAATTCTTGATTCTCAGCTGGCAGAAGGCTTCCTCCAGACGCCAAAGCAAGTGACTTCTTTCTCTTTCCACGTACCTGTAATGTTCTCATGGCTTTCTATCCTGCTCGGGGTACAGGGGTGATCAATGCCCAGTCTAACAGAGACTTCTGTCAGGCCTGATTCGCCTAGATGAATTGGAGAAGTCCTTGAGTATAGCAGTTGTGAGGACTTGAGATGTGACCCAAGGGAAGCAATGAAAGGGGGTTCTGGGGGTGTCTGCATTCTGGTCTGGGCCTGACCTGTGGGCTAACTCCCGAAAACAATGAAGATGAGCTGGGTAGGCCCTGGTAAAGGTGGTCTGTGAGCCATCTGGCTGGAGGGGGCTGGGACAGGGAGTCCCAAATGCACACATTCACAGCAGCTTCACTGGATGAGGCGCCCAGGGCAACAATGCTGTACCTACCTGTGATCTACGTGTCTCTGGGCTCAGCCCAAGGGGCCCCTTTGGAGGTAAGGAGAACACTAGAACATGTATGTGGTCAGGTGTCATAGAGGCCAGCCCATTTTGGTGCCACTGGGCTAACATGATATACTTTAAAATATGCTTTTATTGGAAAATTCCAGATACTTAATTCTTTTTTTTTCTTTTTTCTTTTCTGTTTTACTTAGGCACTGGGAAATCATGAATTTGATAACGGTGTGGAAGGACTGATTGATCCCCTCCTCAGAAACGTTAAATTTCCAATTCTGAGCGCAAACATTAAGGCACGGGGGCCTCTAGCACATCAGATATCTGGACTTTTTCTGCCATCTAAAGTTCTCTCTGTTGGCGGTGAGGTTGTGGGGATTGTTGGATATACTTCAAAGGAAACCCCTTTCCTCTCAAATCCAGGTATCTTCTACTTTCACGGTCCTTATAGCTTGGGAATAGATGTGGAAAAGCTTGGCCGGCCAAGTTTTTATGGTCTGTGGCAGATGAAGGATGGTGATTAGTAAGCCACGGTGGCAGATTCTGTGTTGTTCTCAGTTATCCTCTGAAGGGCATCGCTGTCTCTGCTCGGTGAACTTCTTTGTTGACTAAACAGTGTCTCTGTTTAATTCTGTGTGTTCAAAACTGTAAGTGAAGCCTGGCACAAGCAGCCCCCAGAGATCTCTGGTCCCCAGCAAAACAGTTTTCCTAATTGTAGTGCTCGGAGCACGTACACATGAATAACATCAATTCCTAGCACATTTAGTTTGAAATCCCCCACCCCTGCTGTGTGCGTGCATGCATTCTAAAATACATCCCATGAGAGCTATACATGTGGTGTCCAGACCTGAAGCTTTTCTCAGAACTGTTTTGTTGCTGGGCAGGATCCAAAGGAGAGGATAGCAACATTCTATCCACATCCTTCCTCCTGCCCCTCCTCACCCTTCCCCGCCCCTCTCTGCCCCTCTCCGCCCCTCCCCTGAGATGCTCTGTGCCTCACACTGTTCTAGGCGCTAGAAATGCCAATCAAGAAGTCTGTTTCTCCCTGTGCTCACATTTTCAGTGAGAGAATAAGTAAATGAGGCTGTGTCAGAAGATAGAATGAAGAGGAATGAGGCAGGAGGGGAAGGGGCTGCATAGCAGAAGGAGGGGTGCATCTTGCTATTCTAGAGAAATATCCAAAGAAGGCTGATAGAAAAGAGGGCTGTGATGGTTAGTATGAATGGTCAACCTCACAAGAGTCACCTAGGAGACAAGTCCCCAGGAATGCTTGTGAGGTGTTGTCTTAATTAAGGTGGGACAATCCACCATAAAGATGGCACCATTCCCTAGGGTTGGGTCCTGGGTTGAATAAAAGAAAAGAGTTTCCCCTCTTATGACTCTCTGCTTTCTAACCGTGGATGTCATATGACAGCTGCTTCAAGCTCCTGCCACCAGGACTTCCCCGCAAGTGATGGACTCAGCACTGAGGGCTGTCCAGGGAACCCCAAGCTTATCGGGGTTACAGACAAGAATCAGATCATCCCTGGCATTCCTGTGACAGGCAACGGTAGCACAGCATTGCCGTTTTCAGTGCAGACTTAAGCTACTTCAGCCCTGGCAAGCCAGCTGCTAACTTCCCACCTGCTCTTTTGCAGCCTCCATGGCCACAGAGCTTTCATGCTGGGATTTATCATCCATACTTTGCATCTGCGGAGTTAGCATGGAGTCAGGACTCAGTAATTCCATCAGGGAAGTGGAGCCCTGTGCACGAATGGTCGATGGCTGTGTCTCCCTTAGTCTGCTGTTTGGAGAAACTCTTTTTACACTGGGCTTTGCAGACTTCCCTCTTGAAACCTCTTTATGAGACTTTTGCATTTGGGACACTTTCATTTTAGTGCCGGTTCTTAGAAACTAACCTGAGAGCATCTAGGTCAACTGGAGGACTGCCTTGCAATAGAGTGCTGGGTGAGACTTCAGGACGCCATGTCGGTGGTCCCCTCGTGACCACTGAAGACTTGCTAAGTTTGGGCTCCAGGCTTGGAGGCCTTGTTTATGTCTCAGCATAGGATTCCCAGGGCCTATGCTACCCAGAGCCCAAGGCACTCATTATTAGCACTGGGTGAGCTCCATGAGGTTCGCGACCCTTCCTAGGGCAGGCCATGTTTAGATGAGGCCTCTATGATGCAATGCAGCAATCAGTTCTACTCCAATGGTGCCACACCCTGCCTGCAAGTAAGCAGTTGTCATCTACCATGCTAAAATTAGTTTCCAAGGGCCAGCAAGATGGCTCTGGGGTAATGAAGGGGACTTTCCACCTCACCTGATACCTGGAGTTCAAACCCTGGAACCTACATGGTAGGAGGAGAGATCTGAAATCCCTAAGTATAAATAAATAAAAAAAACAAATAAATAAAATGTAAAAACCTCCTTTTGAAATTGGCTTTCAAAACCTACATGTTGACATTTTAGGTCTGAAGACATTTTAGGTTTCCAGGCAAAGCAATGACACTGGCAGCCGTTGTAAAGACCATGCCTTTGTGCTCAGACATGTTTTTCATGGTTAGTGTGAAGGCCTAAATGTAAAAGGAGCTGGAAACAAACCATACCTGAAGTCTCTTTGTAGTATGAGATTCAGTTTGTGCAAATATATCATCTATGGCCCAGTGAGATGGTTCAACAGAAAATGATGCTTGCTGCATCGCCTGATGTCCTGAGTTTGATCCCCAGGACCCACATGGTGGACAAAGAGAACCAATTCTTGAAAATTGTCCTCTGACCTCCACGCATGTATTGTAGTATGTATGTGCAAACAAAAATAAATGTTACTGTGATGGTTTGTACATGCTTGGCCCAGGGAATGGCACCATTAGAAGGTGTGACCTTGTTGGAGTAGGTGTGCCATTGTGGATGTGGGTTTAAGACCCTCACCCTAGCTACCTGAAAGTCAGTTTTCTGCTAGCAGCCTTCAGAAGAAGATGTAGAACTCTCAGCTCTGCCTGCATCATGCATGCCTAGATGCTGCCAAGTTCCCACCTTGATGATAATGGCCTGAACCTCTGAACCTCTGAACCTGTAGCCAGCCCTAATTAAATGTTGTCCTTTATAAGACTTGCCATGGTCATAGTATCTGTGCACAGCAGTAAAACCCTAAGACAGTTACATATATATATATATTGGTTATATATGTGTATGTATATATACATATATATATGTATATGTGTATGTATATATACATATATATATATGTATATGTATATGTATATGTATATGTATATGTATATGTATATGTATATGTATATGTATATGTATATGTATAGTTTGTATGTACCATCTACAGCCTTAACCCAATGCAATATTAGGTGAATGCAACCAAGAACATTGATTTAAATTTTTCATGACCACTCAAGCTTTTGTACAAAATGTATTCATACATTTTGCTGTTAGTAAGTGAAGAGAGCTTTAACAAGAGATTGTATTAGTGTGTTGGTATATAAATAGTACAATGAAATTCTTTTAATATCCATTTCATTAATATTCTTTAGGGACAAATTTAGTCTTTGAAGATGAAATCTCTGCATTGCAGCCTGAAGTAGATAAACTAAAGACGCTAAATGTGAATAAGATCATCGCCCTGGGGCACTCTGGTTTTGAGATGGACAAACTTATCGCTCAGAAAGTTCGAGGTGTGGACATCGTGGTGGGAGGACACTCCAACACCTTTCTCTACACAGGTAATTGTTTTGATGCGTTCTGCAAGCTAGGATGTTCATTCAGTGTGCAGTATATGATGTATTAGCTGTAATATGCAGGATTATGTGTTATACTTTGCATTAGATGAGGACAGGTAATCCTGCTGGGAGACGTTCCAAGAATTCATTCATGTCATGATTAAAAGTCTACACTACAAGCACATAGCACACATAATGAAACTAAAAAAATTATTGATCTCCAGACAAAGGTCAGCCAACGGTAGAATTTTTAAAAGATGAAATTTTTTTTTAGATATTTTCAGTGGTTCTTGGACCTGAATCCAGACCTTTCTGTATTTTAAACACCTATATTCCCAGCTTTTGGTTTTCTAAGACAGAGTTTCACTATCTAGCCCTGATTGGCCCCATTCTCCCACCTCTCAGGAGAATGGTAGGACTATAAGCATACACCTCTGTATCTGGTTTGGAAAGTTTCATCATCATCATCATTTTCATAGAACTTCTTAGAATTTTTAAATGCTGAATATATATTACATTTGGAATCAGGAAGTGAGATACAGTACAAATTATAGAAAGAAAAGAAACACGATATTGAGTCAAAGTCCTCATTCCTAACTCACTTGAATGACCTTGAACAGGCAAGTCACCTGACCCTCTGGGCACTTTGGCTTTCTAATAAGAAGTCTGTCACCGTTTTGAAGATTAAGAGTCTGGGAACAGTTGACTTCACTGGTTTGGCCTTGGGTGAATGTCCCCCTGGCTCTTCATCATATCACAACATGGGAGAGAATCAGGAAGGGACATGTACAGGGAGCCCAGGTGTGTGTGGTGGCCCTCCTGTTACAACCACTCCCTCACATAGAACTAACTGTGGTCTCAAAAGAACTACTCTCCTCTGAGGGTGCTAGCTCCAGTGACCTTGTCACCTCACATTAGACACTCCTTGAAGGTTTCACCGTCCCTCAGTGTCACCACAGTGAGGACTAATAAGCTGCTAACACATGAACACACACTAGACAAACCACATCCAAGACACAACAGTTTCAGGTGAGTCTTCATACTTGCCTGGTCTTATTACAATTCTACAGCAATCCTGTGGATATGACCTATTCAAACTCTGGGGGCTTTGTAGCTCTTCCCCAAGGGAGTTTTAGAAGGCTACAACACACAGCAGAAACCAGTTGATGCTCCTGCCACTTCACCCTTTATGTTGGCTTGAGCCACAGTTAGCATGACATTTTACAAGAGGATCTAACAGGTATACGTGTACAGACTTGTGCACTCTCAGAGATATGTATAAAGTAAACCGAAAATCCCCAAAGCACCCAGACTATCCTGCTTGTATTGTTGTTGTTCTTCAGTTTCTTTTCTTGTTATTTTGTTTCTTTTTACCTTGAGACAGGATCTTATATTGTTTGTTTCATTTTTATGGAGACAGAGTCTCACTTTGCTTTGTAGTCCTGGCTGACAACGTTATATGTTGACTTAACCTTGACTGTAAGGTCCCCCTTCTACTGGTATGACAGGAAGCACTAATGTCACAAGAATACCATCACACACACACACACACACACACACACACACACAGAGCCACCCCTTACTCCAGATGATGCAATCACCCCCCCCTTTGTCACTTTGATGTTTCTTTACCATCTGTGCCACTTTGTGGCATCATTTGGGCACCCACAGTCTGCTGCACCGTGTGGCTACTGATTACGGCAC
The DNA here is from genome assembly GCF_000001635.26 of Mus musculus. Classification (NCBI taxonomy): domain Eukaryota; kingdom Metazoa; phylum Chordata; class Mammalia; order Rodentia; family Muridae; genus Mus; species Mus musculus. Next base: position 88,357,477 of record NC_000075.6, read on the forward strand.
CCTGCTAGCCCAAGAAGCTGGAGGGAATGGTGATTATCCTTTTGCTCTTACAACTATTGCCCCAGCCAGCAAGTCCTGCAACATGAGAGATCTGAGGGTGAGCTGTAGCTTGCTCATCTCCTGAATCCAGTCTCTTAAACGCTGACCCGAGTCTAAGTCATTTGTTTCACATTTCATAATAGATTACCAAGATTAAACTTGCTCCCATGAAAATGTGTTTTGGCTCTCTTTTGAGGACTAAATATAGCAATTAAAGGACATGATATGAAATGAGACCTACTCATGTATTTAAACAAATTTTTGCCAGCCTTAAAAAAAAAATTTTTTTTCAGACAGGCTGACAAGAAAACTCAGCAGATAAAGGTACTTGCTGTACTAGCCTAGAGACCTGAGTCTGAACCCATATAAGGGCAGAAGGAGAGAAACTAAAGCCCAAAAGTTAGTTGTCCTCTGACCTCATGTGTACCACAGCATATCCTCATATTTATTCTGTCTCTCTCTCTCTCACTTACTCACTCTCTCTCTCTCTCTCACTTACTCACTCTCTCTTTCTCTCTCACATACACACACAAACACACACACACCACACACACTGAAAAAAACTTAAGCAATCTTTTACTAAACCATTTTATGAAATTACCAAGAAGCAACAAGAGAGAGAGAGAGAGAGAGAGAGAGAGAGAGAGAGAGAGAGAGAGAGAGAGAGAAGAAAGGAAAGGAAAGGAAGAAAAGAGAAGAGAAGAGAAGAGAAGAGAAGAAAAGAAAAGAAAAGAAAAGAAAAGAAAAGAAAAGAAAAGAAAAGAAAAGAAATTACCAAGAAGCTAAATTAAGTCTGTTAAACATTACATAGTAAATGTAGTAAAAAGAACACAGCTTGTGGAAGCATACATCCTTTTGTGTTTTAAGTCCAGATCTTATTGTCTGATCTGGAATTTACTCTGTAGCCCAGGCTAGACTCAAATCATGGCAGTCTTTCTATGTAAGCCTCTGTAGAGCTGGGAATAGTGGCATGAGCCATCATGCTCAGCTAGAAATTTAAAGTTTAAGAAATGTCTCAGCATGTGACATGCACACAGCCCAAAGGAAAACGTCCCTGAAGCACCTGAATAGCACCTGATAGACTCTGGTCTTTTATTTAGTCTTTTGTGTGTATTACTGCCCACTAAATTAGTTCCCTTCTTGTCTTGTTTGTTGTTTATTTGTAACCCACATTCTAAAAACCTCCAAGTTAAGTGTAGCATAACTACTAGTGCATGATACCCCACCAGTGGAGGAACTCTGTCCAGGTTCTTTCCACTAACCCTGGCATGGCTGGATGTCACACTCAAAGAGCAGAAGCCTTCCCAGTCAGGCTTGCAAAGTGTAAGAGCTGCAGGAAGGAGGCCCAAGAGGCAAATGCTGCCTCTGAAGGAGTTACACCCCAGAGTCACAAAAAATGGTCTATGATAAAAAGTAGGAAAGTAGTTCAAGTCGGAGCCTGCAGCAGGCATGACAAGGGACTGCCCTGTCTGCCTGTCAATAGCTGGACTGGACATTTGGTTCTTCTCTTGGATAAGAGCGGATATCAGTTTCTAATCTGCAGTTCAGTAAAGGGCTCAGTCCTGGGAATGTGTGACCTCTTCCTTTCTGACATACTGCTTCCTAGAAAGACAAACATGCATGGAAATTAACTAGTTACTCTTTGAGATTTTAAGAAGTTTTTTTTCCCCTCTCTTTCCTTTTTTTTTTTTTTTTTTTTTTTTTTTTTGGGAGAACAACATATAATGTCTGCAAGCTACTACTACGGTAAAGTGTGGGGCTCATACCACCTGCCCCTATCTTACCACTGTACCAATAGCTTCCCAGCACCCTCCCATATCACCAAGTGGTCAGTACCCAATTTCCTATCTGTGTCTGCACACCAGCTCCTGCTGTCATCCTGTGAGGAAGTGCGTCTGTGTGGACAACAGATCCAGTACCCTGGGCTCACAGAATCCTTCTCCAATACCCTGAATGAGTGTCACCTCCACTCCACCTCAGCCACTTCACTTCTCAGACAAGGCTGAGACTTGGTCCTTGGCAGACAGCTTCAGAACTCCACTCTTGGGCCCCCATGTCCCATCCCACTCTTGGACCCTTCTAGTTCCTAGAGCTTCCTCACTGTGTGTTTCTTTTGAAGCCAGCCTTCAGAAGTGCTGAAACTTCACGTATCCTGACCAGTCTGGCTGCTTTCATATTCTTCTCTTGTTAGCCTGGGTGGCTAACACATGCGGCGCGGGTGTGCAGTATTGCTAAATGGATGTTACTAAGTACAGAATTTTTTTTTTTTGAGGCAGTGTCTCGCTGTGTGGACCAGGCTGGCTTCAGACACACCTCTGTCTTCAGATCCACCTGCCTCTGCCTCCCAAGTGCTATCATTAAAGGCGTGCACCAGTAAGCTGGAGTTTATACAACTCTTTTAAAATATTTGACTGGTCAGATTTTAAAAACAAATTACTTTATTTCCAGTATGATTGATTCTAGACCTAAGCACACATTTACTAAGTATGAACTTCACATTATCCATATATTTAAGGAACAGCAATTATGTTAAGACTACAGAATTAAAATTTGTGGGAATTCACAAAATAAATTATAGAGCAGCTGAACTAAAACTGCTATGTGTTCTTTACCTAGGACAGGGTTAGAAGACTCACTGCTGTATTAGAGTAACAAGGAAAGAGAGAAGCCACTACCCGTAGTCCTTTCAGTCAGTGTGGTATGTGCTCCCTGCCGCACCTTTTTAAAGATCAGGTTCTATACCTGGCCTAGAAGTTGCTAGATTGCCAAGGATGACTTTGAACTTGTGTCCTTGTGCTTCCATCTCCTGGATGCTGGGGTTTCAGGCACGTGCCACCACATCTAGCTTGAGAGCTGGTTCTCTCTCTACTGTGGGCTCCTGGGATAGAACTCTGGCTTGTATCTCAAGCATTCTCCCCACTGGGCCATCTCACCAACGCAAGAAACTTATTTTAAGGTAATTAGTTGGTATGTATATATTTTTACCATTTATCTTAGACAAAAGTAAATTTGCATATTAGTAAGATAGATTTGCTTATTTTTATGTAGAAACTTAAGTCTTAGCTGAATATTTGATACTTCAGCATCTTCAGTGCTTTTTCAGAGTTGATCAATACTGTCACTGCCAGTGTGACCACACATGTGCAGCGCGAAGTGCACATATGTGCTCAGAACCAAGGCTACCGTGAAGTCTTAAGTTCCAGGACAGCCAGGGCTATACAGAGAAACCCTGTCTCAAAAAAAAAAAAAAAAAAAAAAAAAAGGAAAAAGAAAAAGAAAAAAGATGCAGTGTGTGGTAATTACTCTGAGATGAAAATCCATCCCGGGCAGGGGTAGGGTGTTTGGTCACTGTATGATCAGTAGCCTGCCATTCAGTCACAATACTCTCCCTTATGACTGTGGGTCATGACCCACAGTTTTAAAAGATAGGTTTCAAGGCGGATGTGGCACAGGCCAGTAATTCAAGCACCTGAGAGGTAGAAGCAGAAACAAAAAAACAAAAAAACAAAAAAAAAAAAAAAAAAAAAAAACAGGGCCAAGCATAGTGATAAACACTTTTAATCCCAGAACTTGGGAAGCAGAAGCAGGCAACTGTCCGAGGCCAGCCTGGTCTACAATATAGTGACCATCCAGAAATAAACACTGAGACCCCCTAACCCTCTGCCCCAGCACACACACGCACGCACGCACGCACGCACGCATACATACACAAGCCCCACGAAAAGAAAGCTGGGCTTTGGATAATCGTGCCTTTCCAAAACAACCCTAACATTTGTCACATGCACAGGACAGAGAGTCACTCTCCAAGGAACTGTTTCCAGGCGCTTGATAAGAACTGGTGACATTCAGGGTTTCCTGTGTACACTGGAGAACCAGCCAAAGGGCAGAGGTCTGACCAGTGGCCTTGGCAGTGATCTCTCTGGGTGTTTCTTGGGTCAGACAAGGACTTTCCTCATCCCAGTGACCACTTGATCTCGTCCTTTTACATAGGCTCTGCCCGGCTCAGCTTCAGCACCGCGTCCTTTAGAGCAAAGCCACATTTTGCACGCACACAGCAGTAGTTCGTGGAAGCTAGTCTTCAAATGGTTGCTTTCCAAGATGAAACGAGTCTATTGAAAAGCCCAGCTCTGAAGTTGGGATCCAATCCCAAGTAGAGTTGTTATAAGGGAAGTTGGTCAACTCCTGAGAACTCACGGGCCCCGGGCCCCTAGTACTGAGCTTCTCACAGGCTGGAAGCTTGTGCTGCCTTAGCTCTGCTGGTTGGAGGTCTTTACGTGCAGGAATTCATTTTTCTTTCACTGGAATCTGGCTTGAGATTGTGAAAAGGGCTTGATACTCTTCCAGGCTCAGTCTGTTCCCTGGTTCAGTCAGTACTAACAGTTTATTTACATCATCTCTTTGAGCCCAAGCTTGCATTAACAAAAAGTGATAGTGGTGTAGCTTCCTCTAAATAAATAAATAAATAAAATCATGGGGATTAAGAGAGGTAAAAATCTGAGCAGAAGTAGGCTTGGAAATACATGTCCAAGAAAAATAACTCAGTACAGCAGAAAGTAATAAATGTTTAGTTCTTTGGCTGGAAAGCAAGGAACAGTGTGGAAAATGTGAAGGTCTGGATTGTCCCCCCCCCCCCCCCCCCCCCGCTGGTGGTTTTATGGGGTTGCCAAATGTATGGGGAGTGAGTGGGGGGAGGGGGGTGATGGGAACTCAGCCTGGGTGGGGGAGGAGATTAGCAGCCAGACCCACTTTTACCTCAGCCACAAAGGAAGCTGCTGTTCCTGACTAGGTCTTTGTGAGATAACCTTGATGTATCTTTTGTTCTCAGAAAAGGAACATCAAGACCTTTTTGAACTAGAGAGTAGGTGCTCCCTGCCAGAGTGCATGCTGAGCTAATTGGGGCATCTGACAGGGATGGCAGGTTCCTAACTTCTAACATTCTGTTTAAGCTATTGCCGTGGAAGGAAGGAAAAAAAAATAAAAATAAAAAAATAAAAAGACCCAAGGCTAGAAGTCTGGCTTGCCACTCCCTTTAATTTCCAAGAAAGTGCCGAATGCCAGATTTCTGCAATTTGTTAATCTTTTTTCCACTTGGCTGGGGTATTCTCTGCCACGCTATGGACAGCTAGGGGAATTGCAGCTTTCCAAACACTGCCCAGAAGAGGATGTCTTGGCAAAGCAAGGTAGAGGCTTCCCTACACATCTTATCCCCTGCAGTGAAGGGCAAGCCTGTCCCTGCCTGAGAAAGCACGGTCACCCTAGGAACAGCTCAGTCATCCCTCCTTGGTCCTCATTAACAACTATAGGCCCATGAGTGTGTGTGCAAGGTTTCTAGAGGATGCCTTCGTCTTATAAGGGGAAGAGGCATGCAGTACAAATGGTGTACCTACTATGCCTGGCCGGCACACACTGAGGATCTAAAGACACTGAATTGTCTGGACAACCCCGTAGAATGAGAACTGTTAATTCACTCACTTGAGTTCCCTTCCTATATTGCTTAGCAGGTATTGTAGCACACCTGTAATCTTAGCCCTTGGGAAGCAGAGGCAGAAGAGTTTTATCCAGAAACAGAAATACATCAAAATGGCTTAGTTTTCATTCAGCCAGGGGGAAGAGAGAGTGAGTCTGCATGAAAGAGAGATAATCTTGGCAGTGTTCTATTTCTGTTTGACCCACATCAGACTACCAGGCACAATGCCCCAGACTTAGAAACAGCTTAGTAAATGCCCACTGAGTAGAGAATGGCAGGACTTATGTGCCAAAAGGGCATTTGGAGTCAGTGACAAATGTCCCACAGGGCTCTGAAAGACCAGCCATGTACAGCAGCAGATGGTGAATCTCCAAGTCAAAATCTGCTGTCATTCAGCCAGTGGCCTGCCATATGCAAAGGCGGACCTGATCAAATTTGCTTCTTTTATTTCAGGAAATCCACCTTCCAAAGAAGTGCCTGCGGGGAAGTACCCATTCATAGTCACCGCAGATGATGGACGGCAGGTGCCTGTGGTCCAGGCCTATGCCTTTGGCAAATACCTGGGCTACCTGAAGGTTGAGTTTGATGATAAAGGCAATGTTATCACTTCCTATGGAAATCCCATTCTTCTCAACAGCAGCATTCCTGAAGGTGAGATCTGGGGAGAGGTGGCTACATCTTCCACCCTCTTCTGTTTGTTTTGTTTCAGGAAATGACTGTGAGTGACACTTGTGAAGAATTTAGCCTCCCCCTTGCATTTACTCTTTGCTCATAAAGAAATGCCACACTCTCAAACCCTCATGGTTTTTTTTTCCAAGTCTGCTCAGTGCACTACAGCTTCTTTTGCTTTGCAAAAGCTTAGTCCTGTGGGGCAGAAGCCACAATCAGCTCCTATCTAGAGAAGAGAACCAAAACAAGGAATTCAAATAGGACAGAGTAGCACTCAAAATCTGGACCACCTAACAAGAGGCAGTGACAGTGTGGTATGGGCCTCAGCGTCTTCATTCATGAAACAAGCAAATACTGCTTTTTTTCTGTTTTTGTTTGTTTGTTTGTTTTGAGGCAGCCTCTCCACATATAGCCTAGGCTGGGGGTATATTGTACCCCCATGTCTGTCAAGAAGTACCTTGTTTTTTTGAGACTCAGAATAAAAGAATATTGTTATGCCATCTGTTTTCATATGCTGCATGGGCCCACTGTCACGATCTCTTCTACTAGCCCTTTGCTGTTTACCATCATCAGCTCAGAAGGATGGGCAGTGAGGCCCTACTCTGCACAGGAGAGTCTGTGCTCACAACCTAGGCTTCTCAGCAGCTGGAGAGGAAGCAAGCTGGGAACCACACCCTGAGCAGGTCCTCTGTACCTGTCCAGCCTGCCAAACCTCATGGCAAGACCATGGTGCCATCCTAGGTGGGCTCACAGGGGCTCATCCAGGTGTTGATGTTGAGCTGCTCAAAGCATCTTCAAGGCAAAATACACCCAGGTATTAATGTCAGCAAACAAAATAAACATTCCTAAGGGATTTTATAGCCACAACCAAAATGCACAGATGTGAGCACCGCAAAGCTCCAGCAGGGAAGCCTGGCAAAACTCCATTTCTCTAGAACCCACCCACTAGGAGATCTGCCCGGATTACAGGCCTTCCTCTCCCTCACTTGCACCTTTCTGATGTCCTTTCTTTCTAGATGCGACCATCAAAGCAGACATTAACCAATGGAGGATAAAATTAGATAATTATTCTACCCAGGAACTCGGGAGAACGATCGTCTACCTGGATGGCTCCACTCAGACGTGCCGCTTCAGGGAATGCAACATGGGAAACCTGATCTGTGATGCCATGGTGAGATGTCTTCAGGGGCTGCGTCTAGGGAGGGAGGAAAGGAAGATGGGGAGAAGATGCAACAAGGGGCAGAATTAGGGACTTTGGCACATTTTGTGCCCAGACAGAAGCATGACTGGTTTCATACCGAATACCTTGGCAAGGAGGCCCAAAACACTTAGCAGAGTATCACTTTATTCCTCTACAAAGACAAAACCCTTTTAAAATATGTCTTTCTTAGATGTCCAAATTTGAGGTGTTTCTTTCTGTAAGATGATCTGAAGACAGGAAGTGCACCAGATGTTAGCATAGTACATCTGCTTGGACCTCATTTGGCAGGGCAGGTTTTCCCTGGTTTGTCCTCTTGGCTCTAAAGAACATGAGCCTATATAACTTGTACTTCTTTTCCAAGCACAGAAGGAAAATACACAGTTATGGTAAAGTCCCTGGCTATAGCAAAATCATTCGTGAAGAACATTTTTTCTGGGGCCAACTAGCCAAAGTGGCTTTTGTGGGCTGTGTGAAGCCAAGGTCTCTAGGGCAGACTGTGACCTTCCAACATGAGGTCCAGGCTGGCTCTTGAGCATCATGAGATCAGTAATGAGAAACCACCAGACAGAAACATCTAGAGAAAAATCTAGACAGAAACACTACAAGGTGCTACCCTATGAAAAGGGTTGGGGTAAATATAACTTTTACTTTTTGTGCTTGTTTTAAAATGAGAAAGAATGCAGTTGGGGGCTGTAGAGTTGGCTCAGAGCTTATGAGTACTTGAACTGGGGTTCAATTCCCAGCCCTCACAGTGGCTCAGTGTAACCCTAATTCCAGGGGACCTGGTGCCCTCTTCTGACTGCCACAGGCACACATGTGGTGAACATACATATATGCAGGCAAAATATTCATACACTTACAACATAAAACAAACCTAAAAATAAAAGGTTTAAGGCTATATGTAGTGGTACATGCCTTTAATCCCAATGTTCAGGAGGCAAAGACTGACTGGTGGATTCCTCTAAATTTGAGGCCAGCCTGGCTTATACAACAAACTCTAGGACATCAAGAGCTACATAGAGAGACCCTGCCTCAAAACAAACAAAAGCATGTGCTTTCACTTGCTGTAACGGAACATGTGTTTTGTAAAAGAAAAGTTAAGAATGAGCCTGATTTGACTGCCAGTACCTGGCATAAAGTAGATAGTGAACAGGCTGGAACACCCTGCTGTCCTGGAGCAATCTTGACAGCAGCCGGAGAGGGCCTTCTGCTACGTGCCCTAGCTGAGGGATAGGTTTGAGTAGTCGGTGAAGAGTCCTCTGTCCTAAAAGACTGACGTGGGTCTGGTCACAATATACTTTTGCTTCTGTTTGATTGAAGGCTAATAGATGATAGGCTAATAACTGTTTATGATTAATAATGTATACAATGAGTTTTAGTTGCAGTTGGGAAATCTCTGGGCACATGGGAGTAGGGGAAGAATACTTTGTTTTCTCAGCAAAGGCAATCAGATTCCTGGAAATGATACCAAGAAAGAAGACCCAAGTAACTCAATTTCCACTATTGTAGATTAACAACAACCTCAGACACCCAGATGAAATGTTTTGGAACCACGTGTCCATGTGCATTGTAAACGGAGGTGGCATCCGGTCCCCCATTGATGAGAAGAACAATGGTATGCACCTGGGCCCAGTTTCCTTAGCTGTCTATGTTGTCTCTTCCCCAGCCTTGCCCACAGCACCCTCTGCTGCCAACCACAAACCAAAATGCTGGTCCTATAAAGTTTGTGTCAGCGTTAATCAAGCCCAGTGCTTGGACAAAGGAATACACATGAATTCTCATATATAGTCACACAGATGCAGGCACCAAGCTTAGTCAAACCCAAGCTTTCTCTAAATTTCTGGCTTGCAAAGCTATTGTTTCTGTTTTATAAAAAGTATTGGACATTTTTACTTCTGTAATAAGAAAGATCAATGCATTAATTTTCTATGCTGAAGACACACTTTATATATCTACATATCCGAGGTCCTATTATACATTAAAACAAATCCACTGGACAGATACTGAAGTTCTTCTGCAATCTTCCCTAACATACTGTCAAACCCCTTTAGTATAGGACTCCAAGATCATTTTAGACAATAGGGCAGGTGGCTAGAACACACTGCCTGTGTAGAATTACGTAATGTTTAACCAAGCACTGAAGATTCAGCCCAAACCAGGCAATCTGAAGCTGAGGACAGTGGACTTGGTCCTTTGCGAGCTCAACCCCCTTGCCCAGTAGTGAACAGCAGGGCAGAAGCTTTCAATGTGCTCCCTCCCAAAACTAAACACAGGCGCTGTGACTTCCCTCCCCTCTTTCTTCCCTCAGCCCAAAGGGTCTCTGGGTATGCGTATTCTTAGGCTTTTTTCCCTTCCTGCTTCACTTCTAACCACCTAAGGTACCATCACCTGGGAGAACCTGGCTGCTGTGCTGCCCTTTGGAGGGACATTTGACCTCGTCCAATTAAAAGGGTCCACCCTGAAGAAGGCTTTTGAGCACAGCGTGCATCGCTATGGCCAGTCCACCGGAGAGTTCCTGCAAGTGGGTGGTAAGTGACACATCTTGTGGGGCACATTGTTCACCCCTCTACCGCTGGGCTGCTTTGGATTTTCTCCCAGTCAACCCCATCTTTCAATGACAACTGACTCCTGGAGTCACTGAGGTTAGATTGAGGTCAAAGGTCCAAGGCTCTGGAAATGAGTAGTATTTGCCAACCTTCATTTGGACATCAGAAAAGGTATCTATCCATGGGAGGCGACCTACTAAACACTAGTCAGATAGGCTGACATGAGGTCTTTCTGCAGAAATCTTACTTGTGGGTGGATGCAAGAAACATTCTTTTTGTTTGTTTTTTTTTTGTTTGTTTGTTTTCTTTGTATAGTCTTGGCAGTCCTGAACTCACTCTGTAGACCAGGCCAGCCTTGAACTCAGAGATCTACCTGCCTCTGTCTCTTGAGTCCTGGGATTAAAGGCATTCACCACCACCACATAACACACATAACATTCTTAACCAAAAACTAAAGCTCCCTCCATTATTGTTAATCGCCTGTGGCTGTGTTAGGGTTCAAAGGAACTAAGGGAGAAAAAAAGACTCAATCTACTCTGATCCTGCTGGGAGGAAGGCACCAAGCCCAGACCTGTTTTCTCTTGACTGCAGTGAGGACTGAATGGATATCAGTGTTTCTCCTACTGCTAAAGGCCTCTTCATTTTGAGGGGTGGGAGTAGGGAGTGCTGGAGATTAAACACATACTAGGTAGACATTTTCTAGTTTGCCTCATGCATGCTGGGGAAATGGTTTTAACACTGCTGTCCTAGCTCCTATAGGCTTTTGAAATGCTTTTCTCAGGAGTTAATCCTACAATCCAAATGAATCTGTAATGTAATAACCTCATTTTACTCCAAAATCATTTTTCTGGACTCATTTTCTCACTCTATTAATCTTGCTTTGTTCATTTTGAGATGTGATCTTACATAGCAGAGAATGACCTCAAACTCACTATGTAGCCAAAGTTGGCATTTAATTCTTGCTCCTCCTGCTTCCATCTCCCAAAGGCTGGTAATACAGTTATGTCCCACTGTGCCTGGCTTCAATTTTTTTTTAATTTATTTAATATCCATTCCAGACTAGACTCAAACTATGTAGTGTTGCGATTCTCCTGCTTCTGGGTTGGGCATTCCAAGACTGCACCTCACCGGCTTCATTTTCATTTTAGTTCATGGAACCCAATGCTGGGTGCAGCTGTCTGGCAGGAGACCCTGGCCTGTTGTCTGTGTGGTAACCCTGACTTATAGACATTTTTCCAGGGCAGAGATAAGGACCTGTGGTCTAGCCAAATACCACCAAATCCCAAATTACCACATTCAGTCTTCAAAGCTGTTGAAAATGCTCCATTGCAATGATGCACGCACGCCTTGATTTCCAAACCCTGTGAGTCATCACTGGACCAATTAATTCAGGATTTTAAAAAGGAAAAATACAGGGTTTCTCCCAGCAAAATCACCCTTGCCTTTCTGAGGGTCGACTCTCCTGGAGGACTCAAGGATGAAGCTGCGGGTAGCTACACCATCACCATATCCCCAATGAAATTTCACTCGAACAGTAACCTAAAGTAGCACAGCCTAGGGTCCCAGTTTTAGATCTTGGCCAAAATCCCTTTCATAGGCAAAAGCCCCTTTGGACTCAGCAAAAACATGCACTCGTTTCTCTTCTAGGAATCCATGTGGTGTACGATATTAACCGAAAGCCCTGGAACAGAGTGGTCCAATTAGAAGTTCTCTGCACCAAGTGTCGAGTGCCCATCTATGAGCCTCTTGAAATGGATAAAGTGTATAAAGTGACCCTCCCAAGCTATCTGGCCAACGGTGGAGATGGATTCCAGATGATAAAAGATGAATTACTAAAGCATGACTCTGGTAAGCACAGGTGTCTCTTCCTCTCCTGTTCGCAAAGGTATTCAGCACAAAAGCACTGGGCAGAGAAGAGCCAGGCAGAGGAGAGCCTATGCGTTTGTTGCTGGTTCCATCCTCCTTTGGGGATCGCTAACAGCAGCGCAGCACTGAGAAGCATCATGCCATCCCTTCCCCAGCACACATGATTCCATCTATCCAACTCCAGGGAAGACATGCTTTGTTAGAGATACGGTCTCTCTAGGTAGTCATGGCTGGCCTGGAACTCATAGAAATTCTCCTGCCTCTGCTTCCCAAGCATTGGGATGAAAGGTGTGTGCTATCACACCTGGTCCATGTTTTGTTGTTTTTTTAAAAAAAACAAACAAACAGTAAACTACTGTGTATTAACAGTGTCAGGTATTAAACAGCTTCAATGAATGAATCCAAATAGCATGATCTTAAAAATAGTAAGATTCTTTTAGGTCACTGTGCATTTGTCTCAGCAAATCTTATTTCTTTATCCACCCTCTTCTGGAAATGAAACCTCCAGTGTCCCATCATCAAGTATGTGAAGATAATGTTGAACAGACAGCATGAGAAAGAAAGCCACTTTTGTTTCTCAACTAACTCTTGGCCCAGGTCCCAAGCACCCTTGGCTCTGGAGTGTATTACAGCTGTGATGCCAACAGCATCTTAGAAACTTAGAGCGGAGGCAACTGCGCTCATCCCTATCACCCAGTGCTGAAGCTCCTGTCTGGAACATGAAAGTGCAATCAGATTCTTTGAACTTAAAACTACCAGCATTTTTGTCTTCTGAGATGTCTTCTCTTTTTCAATTTCAAGGTCTTTAGTGACTTAATTTCCCTTCTTACTGTTAATAGATCATTTTTTTCTAGAGTTAGAATAATACATATATATAATTTTTTTCCAGGTGATCAAGATATCAGCGTGGTTTCTGAATACATCTCAAAAATGAAAGTAGTTTACCCAGCCGTTGAAGGGCGGATCAAGTTCTCTGCAGCAAGTCATTACCAGGGAAGCTTTCCTTTAGTAATTCTTTCATTTTGGGCAATGATCCTTATTTTGTACCAATAACAGGGAGTCTCCTTGTCCTTGATGTCAAACTACATTTTTCTTCCAGTGATATTCATATCTGCCTCTGGAGACCTGGCTTTGTAACAGCACTCATCATCCTCAAGGTTCCTAGCAGATGTTCTTCACAAGGAAGAGACTGTAACATCATTTGTTGGGGCCAGCAACTCAGTGAGCAGATAGAAAGTCACAGTGAACCAACAGGGTCCTTCTGGCAGGGAGTGGGTAAGGGGAAACAACTAGATGTAGCTTGCATAGCCACATAACACATCTGGTTACCATTTCCCTTTCTATTCATTTCTAATCCATCAAACAATTGATGTTTACATACAACTTCATCATCGCCAGCTCTGGTGGCACATGCCTGTGGTCACGGCACTTGGCAGGGAGGAGAGGATGGCTGCAAGTTCTAGGCCAGCCTGACATATGTAGAGTTTCAGGCCAGTCAGCTAGATATCAAGACTCACACACACAAACAAACATTATAATTTACAAGTAGATTTTTGTAGACAAGTCTTATGATAAGCTAAGCAGAAAGGGTCGACTTGTTCAAGGTCAGACATCTCCAAATAATACATCTAAGATCTGTACCTGAGTCTTTTTACCTCAAGTCCAACCTCTCGCCTACTGTCAAGTCTCCTCTCTTCCTGCGGTTGGTCTCAGACAACAAATCTGTTTCTGCCTTCCATAGTACCCTTTCTTTTGGGCTCTTGTTGTCTCTCAGGTTTGAGAGAGTAGCTACTGGACAGGATTCTTTCCTACAACACCATGTGCCTTTGGTGAGTCATAGACAAACTGTATACAGCAGATAATAGATTAGTCCAGGGACTGCAAAAGGCAGTCAGGGACAGGCAGGAAAGGGAAAGGAGAATATGACCAGGACTTACAGAAGAGAGTAGATGGGTTCCATAAACACTAGTTAAGGAGCAGAACATGGCTCCAAAGCACAACACTGGTTCTTATTAACTCCTGTGCGACTCCAAAAGCCCTGCCTCTCTCCTTCCTTCTTCCTCACATGGAGGTGCCATGAGAGAACTTCCTAAAATAAACTGTAATTCTCAACCTGCACCTGTCCTGTCCAAGATGCCAACACGGCTCTCATTCAAGTCACACATGTACAATCCAATATTCTGGAAGGCAAGAGTGAATTTAAGAAGTGGTATACATAAATGTTTGAAGTCACTGAGACTCAAATCCCACACAACCACTGTAAGGCATACTCAGGTCAAGACATGAGAAGACCAGCAGGACAGTGAGCCCTATGGGAGGCCCAAGAGATACCCAGACTGATGAAATGATCTGTGCCCACAGAACACCAGACCAAGACAGTCCTGTGACCAAGTGAGCATAGTCAGCACTGTACAGTAGTTAAGAATCCTTAACTATAAACCAGCAGCTAGATGTCTGGACAGGGAACATGTTGGTTTCCTAGTGTTTACGAATATTAAGGACTCTTGACCCAAACCGTTTAAAATTCCAATCCTTTTATGAAGTTTGTTGCAGTGAAACAATGCCTTCAGTTCTTTTTGAATGTGTAGATTAGTTATAAACAGAAATGTCAGTAAGACTGTAAAAAAAAATGAAGAAAGGTGCATATGAGGTATATTTTTATGCTTGGCGAGTAAATAAGGAGAAATCTTATAGCATAATTTTTAAAGAACATTTGTATAATTTTTCTAAATATGTGTATATGTATATTTTATGCAGCAGTATTGAGAAATGACCTTGGACTATCTTGTAATTGTAAATTCCAAAAATAAAGCTGAAGATATAGTCCTTTGTCTTTGGTCTTACTTCTTCTCTTAACACTTGTACCCTCAGGGATGCAGCAAAGACAATGTTCACTTCAAAACTGAGACGAACAATGCATATAATATTTTAAGCAGGAGAGAAAAGTCTTCTCTCTCTCTCCCTCCCTCCCTTCCTCCCTCCCTCCCTCCCTCTCTCCCTCCCCCCTCCCCCTCCCTCCCTCCCTCCCTCCCTCCCTGGAAGACTGAAGTCTCAACTTTCCTTCATCTGATCTTGCTCCACTCCTCAGTGAAAATCATCCAGACTCTGGATAAAACACTAGAGATGGGGTTGCTCAAACCTGAGGTTCCAGACATGACTGTAGAATAAGATCATGACAAGGCAGGTAAATAAAATCAACATCAGTCTTTGTTTTTAACTTTCTTGAACTTTTTGTTTAAATGTGTGTTACTGTTCTGCACTGAGCTTAAGTGGCATCCAAATTTTCTTGCTCAACCTAAAACCACACTTAACATTTTTATTTTAGCTAACAAAATGTGGATTATTTATGGTGTATAACATGGTGTTTTAAGATGTGTACCAACACTGTGGAATGGCTGTGTCAAGCTAATTAGCAATGCCTTCTCTGTGCTTGCTCTGAATTTCTCAGTGGCTATATTTCTACAAGAGTCCTTTTCCCTGTTCCTCCTTTGTATTTCCTCTCTGGTATTCCCTTTGTCTTCTTGATATACCTCTCTATTGTGATTTAGAAAACTAAACGTGTGATACTGGGCTGAAGAGCCAGCTCAATGGTTAAGAGCACCTGACGCTTTTGCAGAGGACCCAGGTTCAAATCCCAGCTCACAACCATATGGGATTTAGGGCCATGTTCTTGCCTTTGAGCACCATGCATGCAAGTGGTACACAGACAAATATGCAGTCAAAACACACACGAGCATAAAAAAATTACCATTATGATAGTAAGCTGAGGTTGGCTTACACAATCACCTATGTATAGCAGCAGTCAGCAGGAGACATACACTGTGGTGTACCAACACTTCTTTCACTCTGGCAGTTAACTATACAAAAACTGAGAGATCACCACAGGCCACATTCCTGCCTCCAAATTCCTGTCCACTCTGTCTCAGCAGCATTTTCCCATAACACATCTTCTGTCTGCCACATTCTTTGTGCCTGGTAATGCTGCGATCGGACAGGAAGCTCAGGGATGAGTAAGACATAGCTCTGTGCCCACAGCTTAGTAAAGAGAGAAATCCAAGCTTCTCTCTGTCTAGGAGGCATTCACACTCTTACTTTGGTAGGTTCTATGCCTCTTCTGGTCCATCTACTTTAATACAAAAGCTATTTTACAAGACTCTAGCCACAGAAGGAAATATCTAACCTACTGACTATAGTGCCACTCATCTTGATTGAAGTTATTGATCCATGGATAAGAATTGTTACCCAAACCAAGACAGTAAGAAGCCTGCAGTGACCTTTCTAATGTATATGTAAATGTAAGACAAGCTTTTCCCTGCCTCCTGTGCAGTGATTCCATAGTTGTCTTATCTGTCTCCCCTACATAAAGGCACTTGAAAAACAGTAGTCAACAGGTCTGAAGCTGAGACAAAAATGACGTGGAAACCCCATATGATTCAAGAGCTGTAAAGCTCATACTAAAGTCAGCTCTATTCCCACCCCTCTGTGGCTGGATTACATAAGGATGCACTTTGTATTCTCTCAAAACAAGACTGCCAGCTCTGTCTTCTGCAACCGAGAACCCAAACCAGCTCCAATTACAAGAGAACATCCAAAAGCGTGCCTGAACACACACATAGGTGGGCTTAAGAGGTAGGAGTCAAACCTCAACATTCTAGATGTTAAGTAAAACCTCTCAAACCCCTCAGGGAAAAGTACACAGTTTCCTTCTCATACTACTAAAATGTAGCAGAAAAGCTAGAAATAACTAAATAGGTCACACAGTGCTTGGAGCTTGGAGCTCATTCCCTTGCAGATTTAATTTCAATTAAGTCTCTCATTTTACCAGACTTCTGTGATACCCTTTACATCTTGGGCTGGAGAGTTCACACAGCTGTTAAAAGTGATGGCTGCTCTTGCAGAGGACCAGGGTTCAATTTCCACTCATGTGGTACCTCACAAGCATCTGTAACTCCAGCCCCAGGAGATCCAATGCCCTCTCCAACCTCCTCAGGCACCAGACATACACATAGTGTACATACACATAAAATAAATCTTAAAAATCATACTAATTAAATCTTTTCAAGTATGGATACTAGCAATAATATATGTAAATAAATATATATGTGGGTACAGTGTAATGTGTAGAAAAGAGAACAGGAAAGGCTAAGTATTAGAGGCCAAGAATATAGATTGAATATAGGCAAAAGAAATGTGTTATGGAAGTGGATATAAAGCTAAATGTTTTTCTAAGTCTAACTTTGTCAAAAGAATTTCATTTCTGGTGCTAGATAAGTACATGGAAATATATTTGATACTGAAAGTATAAGATCCGATGTAAAGCACCATGGCTGCCGTCCCAGTATCTATCAGTGTGTGTCTTTTTTTTTTTACAACATTTTTTATAATAAAGTGTATTTAAAGAACTTTTAAAATGAACTCTTTTGAAATATTATGGCACATGCATATTAATTCCAGTACTCATGAGTTCAAGGACAGCCTTGGGCTATGCAGCAAGTTCTAGTCTATCATAAAACTCTGTCTCAAAACCCAAAACATGAACCATGCAAATAAAGTACCTTGGCAACATCCTTTTCAATGGTGAGCTCTTGGGCCTTGCCTCCATGTCCACAACGATGCACATTTCTGCATGCTGCACTGTGCCATGGCACGCATGTTGAGGTCAGAGGACAAGCCGGAGGGGTCTGCTCTCTTCTTCCGCCATGTGGATTCCAGGGATCAAACTCAGGTCCCTAGCTTAGCAGCAAAGTGATTTTCCTTACAGAGAAATCTTCTCAGGCTCTCCTTTACTTTTCTTACGGTCATCAATTCTGTTGCAGTATGGTCCCACCCAAATGACTCTTTTAATCTAAGTTTCCTCCTGAAAGGCTCTGCCTCCAAATATAGTCACTGTGAGATTTATAGTTTTAACATAGGAATTTGGAAAAGACATAATTCAGACCGTAACAATGAGTGAGGCCTACTTATAGAAAATGTGATATATAATATATATATAAATGTTATATGTGTACATATGTATAACATATATACACATTAGTCATACAAAGTTAAATAAGTCAGTCATATTATAAAAGGAAAAAGAATAATTCCTATATCTGCAAGATGTTTTGTATATAGCATCACATTGCATTTCCATGGTAACTGTGTGGCCTTGTCTTGTAGGCGATGATGTTAGGCCAGAAAACTATCAAGGTGGAAGTGGATATTAGCCCAGAAACTTGGAATACCTAAAATACAATTTGCAAAACACATAAAATTCAAGAAGAATGAAGACCAAAGTGTGGACACTTTGTCCCTCCTTAGAATGGGGAACAAAATACCCATGGAAGGAGTTACAGAGACAAAGTTTGGAGCTGAGACGAAAGGATGGACCATCTAGAGACTGCTACATCTGGGGATCCATCCCATAATCAGCCTCCAAATGCTGACACCATTGCATACGCCAGCAAGATTTTGCTGAAAGGACCCAGATATAGCTGTCTCTTGTGAGGCTATGCTGGTGCCTGGCAAACACAGAAGTGGATGCTCACAGTCAGCTATTGGATGGAACACAGGGCCCCCAATGGAGGAGCTAGAGAAAGTACCCAAGAAACTAAAGGGGTCTGCAACCCTATAGGTGGAACAACAATATGAACTAACCTGTACCCCCGGATCTCGTGTCTCTAGCTGCATATGAATCAGAAGATGGCCTAGTCGGTCATCATTGGGAAGAGGCGCCCCTTGGTCTTGCAAACTTTATATGCCTCAGTACAGGGGAATACCAGGGCCAAGAAGTGGGAGTGAGTGGGTAGGGGAGTTGGGGGAGGGAGGATATGGGGGACTTTTGGGATAGCATTTGAAATGTAAATGAAGAAAATACCTAATTAAAAAAAAAAAGAAGAAGAAGAAAATGTGTTGTGTATGTATATACATGAACCAGCATGGCTAGACACACAGAAGAGAGACTTTGAACCTTGGCCCACTTGCTTCTTCACACTAAATACAATTGCATTTGACGCAAAAGAATACAAAGACTGTGGGTCTTACTTGTTTGCTTTCATTCAAAAACAGCAACACAGGGCTGCAGAATGGTTCAGTAGACAATGTGCTTGCCATGCAAGAATGATGACCAAAGTTTGAATTTCCAGTGTCTACATAAAAGTCAGAAGGTTTGTGGGCATGCCTATAATCCCAGTACTCCGGAGGCAGAGACTGGAGAGGGCATGAGCAGCAAACTAAAAGCTCCAGAGGCAGCGAGAGAGCCTGCCTCAGTAAACAAAGTAGACAGTCATAGAGAAAGACACCCAGTACCAACCTCAGGTCGCCAGACAAACGTGCACACGTGGGCAAGAGCATCCACACACATGTACTCAAACACACACAAACACATGCACACTGCACATACAGAGAGGGAGGGAGAGAGAAGGAGAGAGAGGGAGAGAGACTCAAAAAGCCCTAGCAATAAGTGGCATATGTTTTAGTAAAATCAAGACAGTAAATACAAAAGGCCGTAATACCTAAACCACTTTTTATTGCTATTTGTTAGTCTTTATTAAAACAAAAAATATATTCCAAACACTAAAGTACATGATATTTATAAAAATATACAAAGTGAAAAGTACATTTCTATTATTCTGGTATGTTATTCTATACCAAGTGTTTACATCCAGGATGTCATGGAGGTAGCTTCCTTTTGTACCTAAAGTAAAAATAAATCCATTTAATAGGAGACAATAGCACAAGGTTCATTTTTAATTCCTAAAAGCTCTACTATAGTAATACTCTATGTGAATGTGCGTGTGTGCACACACACACACACACACACACACAAACACACACACACACAGTAATCCACACCCTTCCTGGCACAAACAGCAATTAATAGCAATGTTTTGTCTCTGACCTAATAAAAGCCTCAGAACTAAAAGCTTTCTGGTATTCATTCTAAAGCAATTTAACATAAATATTAACATTTCCACCCTCCTTTAAAAATACTTTTAATACTACTAAAATTTGAAGTTTCCAATCAATAGATGAACAGCCAAAATCTGGTTTCCCTACTCTATAGAAGTGAGTTTTCATTACAATGCCACAACCTTGAACAGTTCCTGGTTTTGTTTTTCATCTAACTAAATGGATTAGTCAAAAAGTAAAGGAGCTAGAGAGATGGTTCAGCAGTTAACAGCTCCTGCTGTGCAATTATGAGAACAAGAAATCTGATTCCACCACCCATGTGACAAGCCAAACACTTATAACCACAGCTCATCACAACTCCTAAGATGACAGACAGGAGAACTGCTATGACTTTTTTATTAACACACACACACACACACACACACACACACACACACACGGTTGCCCACCATGACTGGACAGTAAGCTCCTATTTATGAGGATACCACACACTTGGCTTACAGTCCACAAAGAACTCAGTGTGGAACTAAGGAACTTCCTCCCTGCTGGCGAGGTTTCGAAGTTTCAAAAGGTCCTACACAGGCTGCTAGGGAAGAAGAGCGATCAGTGGTGGGCTAACCAACAACTGCTGAACCCTGCAAGCAACAATGTGAACCTGCCCGGCAAGACATGACCTTAGGATAGTAGCAAGGCTGTTATGGGGCTAAAAAACCTTTTTCTGATTTGATTTGAGGGCTGCTCCTCAGTAGCGAACTCATGCCTGATACTGTAAATCCGGTCAGTAACCAATGGGTGAAGAAATCATAGGCCCTAGGAGGTATTTGCCAAAAAGCCTTGTTGCCCAAGTACCTTCTAAATATTTGTATTTATACCATAGACGAGCCCTGCTCTCAGCCTTACTCAGAGGCGCTACTCTTTGCTGTGGGCAGTAGTTACAGCATAGACTCCTCGCTGGTCAGAGTGCTAAGAGTGAGTGACTATGAAAGCTCAGCCCCAAACGGGACATTTGTATCAACTCCCACGTCCTAAGGCTCAGGACACATCTAAGAAGAGGGAATGCCAGTGCCTTAAGATGGGGAGGCATGCTGTGACATGCTGTGACACTCATAGACTCACAGTAGCTGTGGGCACTGGACAGGATAAAAACAGCCATACTTAAGACTCTGGCCTCTAGTCAGCCATCATTGGAAAGAGAAGCCCCTTGGTCTTTCAAACTTTATATGCCCCAGTACAGGGGAATGCCAGGACCAAGAAGTGGGAGTGGGTGGGTAGGGGAGCAGGGCAGGGGGAGGGTATAGGGGATTTTCGGGATAGCGTTTGAAATGTAAATGAAGAAAATACCTAATAAAAATTTGAAAAAAAACCCCTCTGGTCTCAATCCCCAACATCTCAAAAGTAATAAATAAATAATAAATAACAACAGCCTGAGTTCGGCCCCTGACCCCACATAGTAGAAGGAGAGAACCAATCCAGCAGGTTTTCCTGTGAGCTTCACACTTGCATCGTGGTGTGTTTATATATGTATGCAGATGGGTGCACAAATACACAATCATCAATTAAAAAAAAAGTTAAAAACCACACACACAGCAGAACTTCTAGGATACATGGGGGTGGGCTCAGTTGATGGCTGTCTATCTGAGAGGAGAGAGCACGGTCCTTTTAAGAGGGTAGCCACTGGTAGGCTGCTCATGCTTCAGTGGACGCCCCCACACCTATGCACATAAAGGCCACACTAACTGGGCTCAGTGGGTTATTTTAGAGCAAAGGAAATTGGGAGGGAGATTAGAGAGAGGGGGTCCAGAGGGAGTTAGGCCATTAAAGGGTAGATGGATAAGTACACGGTATACGTGCATGAAATGTTCGAAGAACAAAATTTTAAATTGTATTTAGAAAGAAGAAAAGTTCAACATCCTCAATATTAAATATAGTAAGAACACCATGCTCTAACTCCAAATCATTTTGTGTTCTTGGACTCACAGATCCATGTTGAAAAAACATTCGTCTCTGATTTATATAGCAGAAAATGTTGCAGATGATAATCTGAACAGCTAGGCCCATTCTGATGATAAGATTAGTCACATATTCAGCTGAAAGCACAGTAAAGGGCCCTTATCTGCTTGTATGGTAAGGAGGAACTAAGAACTTGAAGGCAGAGACTGGCCAGGGTCTGTTACCTCAAATCTAGTCTACGTCTGGACAGTCGTGTTAGATGAGGACACTACAAAAGGCCACTTGTGTCAAGCTGTTCAGCTTTCAAATGGTTGCAGTCACAATGGCTTACTACCATTTTCATCTCTGGTTAAATGTCCATATACTTTCCAAAGGAGAATGAAGAAATTCCTGCTTCCCAGTTACCTTATTTAGCTCTGGAAACAGCTCCTGTATCACAATGTCCAGCAACACATAGGTCAGCTGCAGCACAAAGACATGTAACAAAATGTAAGGAACTAGACAGAAAAGTTACAGGCACGGGAGCCAGGACCACGGTAAATCTCTACGCAAGTCAGCGGGAAACGTAACGGCAATGCAAAACACGCAAAAAGGTGTCTCTAACACCACCGACAATGCTCCATCCTTACATGCATAGTAGAGACCTTTGTGAATAAAATAACTGGCATTACTATGCTTCACCCATTCTATGTAAATTGTTTTGAACAAATTTTAAATAAACAAGTATGAAACTGATATTATATTAACATTTCAACAAAATATATAGCGACTATATATATAAAAATGTTAACTGGTATTCTTTGACTTAAATTAGCAAAATGTTTATACTATGTCAGAAATTTTCTAAACATCTAAAATTTTCTGGTAGAAGATATATTAACTTTAAGCAACCATGCATATCACAAAGAAGTAAGAGAACCAGCAGAAACAGTACATACAGATTTTCCCATCTGAACGTTTAGATTATTTTAATGATGGGCTAGATGTCGTGTAGTGACTCACACAGGTAATAAACCAGACATCCCGCTGCTCAGCAGCCACACCAACGCCCACCACCTCCCTTACCTGCTTGTTGAGCACTGGCTGCTGCAGGCCATCAAACAGGAGTCTGATGCTTTCGTACTTGGTTTCTTCACCGATACACTTGACTATCAGATCTAAACAGGAAAGCCACATATGAAACAGCTCACAGTGACTCACCACCAACCGCCTCTTAAAAGCCACATGCCTCCTCTGTTCACAGACACCACATAAAAGCTCCAAGTCAGTATTTCTCAAACCAGTTTCTACAAGAACCTCCTAGAAACAAGTCTCATGGTCGGGTCAAAAAAAAAAAAAAAAAAAGTAGTAGTTATTATTAATCCCCCTTTCAGAAGTTCACAATGCACAGGATATACTATAGTATATAAACCAACTACCACTAAGTGATAAAAGAGACTTAGAAAACATATTTTATTATACATCAGGGTAAAACAAAACCAATTTTTAAACTATGTATTTTGAATGATGTGTTGTGTTTGTGAAGAGAGATGTGCACCTGAGTGTAAGTGCCCACAGAGGCCAGAGAGGTGGGAGTTACAGGCAACTCTAAGCCACTAACTAATGTGATGGTCTCTGCAACAACAGCATGTGCTCAACAACCGAGCTGTCCCTCAGCACCCCAAACAACAGGATTTAAACTCCCTCTTTATATAGACACATAAAACCATACAGAAAAGATGTCTATGACCAGATATGCTGGACAGCTCTAATCTCACCATTTGGGAAGCAGAAGCAGGAGGATAAATGCAAATTTGAGACCAACCTGGTCTACACAGTAAGCTCCAAGCCAGCTAGGGTCACACAGCAGACAAATCATAAAGCCCTGATTAGTGTGTGAGTAGAAAAACCCGTGTCCTAAATTTTAGGGGTGAGCCTAAAGTCTCCTACAGGTAACACCAGCACTACAAAGACTGAAGCAAAAGAACTGTTGCAAGATCAAGGCTAGTCTGTGCTACAGCTCAAGAATCTATCTCAAACAGACAGTATTAGTAGTATCAACAAACGGACAAGTTACCTTTTCTTTTCTTCTCTTTTCTTTTCTTTAATTTTCTTTTTTTTTTTTTTTTTTCGAGACAGGGTTTCTCTCTATAGTCCTGGCTGTCCTGGAACTCACTCTGTAGACCAGGCTGGCCTTGAACTCAGATATCCACCTGCCTCTGCCTCCCAAGTGCTAGGATTAAAGGCATGTGCCACCACTGCCTGGCCAAATTACGTTTTCTAATGAGTTATATTATTTCTAAAATAAAAACTAACAATAACAATTAGTTTCAATAATTATACTGCAACTTCAAAGTGGTGCCAATCTATATACAATTGAGTTATTTAAATATCATACCTGGAATGTAATTCATCATTTCTTCAAAAGTCTGTTTTGCTCCTTTTTGCTTATCTTGGAGAGAGCGAGGTTCAGTATTTTCACAAAATATAGCATCTAAAAATGAGTACAGGAAATGTATACAATTATTCTCCAATTTATACGCAAGTATATTCTAGTAATAAAAATGCTGGTTTAAAAATACCTGGAAAAAAAAAAACACAAAGGTAGACCATGATACAGACATGGTCATACGAACCTCTGAGAAGGGTGATGAGGGAGACCAGCCGGTGCTCCTGAAACAGCTGCTCCAGCTTGCACTGGAGGTAGTAGTCTGTGTACATTTCCAGGGTGTTCTTAAAGAGGATTCGAGTTCCCATTAGAAGATGATGAAGCCAGTCTGGGACTTGAAAAACTACTCGCCCTGAGGAAGACCAATTAAGAATCAACTGAAATCTGTTGTCACTCAGAATGATCAATGAATAAAAGTAACAGTGGTCATGTTCAAGGCCAATGTAGTAAATCGGTGAAAAGAATTTCTTTCACAAAGTTGAGGCAGGCTGTATCTGAATCATGAGGCAGACTAACAAAGAACAACGTGGACCATTAAGCCTTACCTACATACATCAGGTAATCATAGACTCCGTCCACAGTCATCACCTCCATGAAGTAGTTCTGATTTTGCTTTCGCTCTGTGTTCTCAGCGCGGTTTGCATTATTCTTAAACAGATCGTTGAAAAGCTAAAGTATAAGTTGAAATAATAAAGAGACAAGTAGTTTATTGCATTTATTGACAGTAATCACTAACGTTAAAAGAATACAGCAAAATGCCACATTAGGAAAGTTAAAATCTGCTTTCAAACTTTCTCATTCATGACCAAAGCTATAAAAAAAAAATCCCACATATTTCTCTCAAAACATTAAATAAAAGCTTGTATTCACTTTTGCCATAACAGTTAATTTACTAGCCATAAAGCATCTCTTTTCTTTTCCTTGTTTTTCACCCATTTTTTGGTTGTCTGCTTTATGGTGCTTGGATATTCTAAACCTATCCAAGACCCTCAAGTAAGCCAGGCAAACATCCTATCACTAAGTTGCATCTCTGCCCCCTCATTTTTATTTGTTTTTTCGGTGAGATGCAGAGACGTGGCAAAGCTATGTAGCTCCAGACTGGCCTCAAACTCACAAACCTCCTCCCTCAGGCTCCCGAGGCCTGGGTTCTACAGGCGTGCACCAGCACCTCACCTCCATTGTGCTACTACTGCAATTGGTTTTTTTGGTTTTTTTTTTTTGTTTTGGTTTGTTTTTGTGGCTGTTTAAGACAGGGTCTCCCTCTTAGCCCCAGCTGGCCTGGAATCCAGTCTGTAACTCAGGCTGACCTCAAACTCTTGGCAGTCCTCTTTCCTAAGCCCTGCATATAGCAATTCACACTCCAGCATAACCCCTCTTCCCTTATGCTTTCCCCAGGCCAGTGCTCCATGATGCTATCCATCGGAGAGCCAATATTCTCTCACTCACAGGTATGCTTAGAGTGAAGTTAGCCTAGAGGAGATTCTGACTCTTCACGGGGTTCTGAGTTTCAACATGAAAGTACACTCAGAATCCAGGAGAGAAGCGGATACTCCCGGGCACATGGTGTGCACGTGTATCTGTCTTAAACTGACTCTGCAAAGCCACAGCTCTCACACTATGAGGCAAGAACAACTTACAATGATGGCTGAAGAGACAAAAAAATTGAGGTGCGTGCTTTAAAATTTCCTCTTGAAAATGTTTTATTCTATGCTATGATTATCTGTAATGGGGTTTCTACGTTCAACAAAGGAGAAGACCAGGGTGGTGGTGGTGGGGAGGGGAATGGGGCGGGGAGTCACAAGTGCTTTGTCTGAACTGTCTGCAGAAAACAGTGACCCATTACTGCAAACAATAGTAGACTTAGAGTGGAAATGTTTTTTTGTGTGTTTGTTTGTTTTTTTAATTCTAAATGTAGGCAATTCACTCTTTTTAAAGTCTGGAAAAGATTAGATAAAAAATAAATAGGCTTGGCTGGAGATGGATCAGAATAAACAGAGACAGAAATAGTGGGAAAGGGGGAAGAAGACCAGAGGAGAAGGTTAGAAGATGCTGGAAACATAATGAGCTGGCACCAGTGCTGAGAGGAGGGCAGTGAGGCAGAGATCAGAAAAAACCAGGCTGAAAGGCCCCAGCCTGGGCTACCCTGCAGCCTCTCCAGTCCAGCCCGCACCGCCAGCTGTCCTCAGCATTACCCACACAACATACTCTTTACATAACATACGGTA
Source organism: Mus musculus (assembly GCF_000001635.26). Classification (NCBI taxonomy): domain Eukaryota; kingdom Metazoa; phylum Chordata; class Mammalia; order Rodentia; family Muridae; genus Mus; species Mus musculus. The sequence goes on from NC_000075.6 coordinate 88,383,758, forward strand.
CCTTCTTGTTGTTTTCGGAAGTGGGGCTGAGAATCGTCAGTTCTGGCCGACTCGGTTTAGGTTTGGGAGATTCGCAAGAATTAATGAAACTCATGATGAATGGCTCCAAATGCTGACCTTTCTGTGGGGACAGAGGAGATATGAGCTAAGCCACCACAGTTCATCAATAATTAAACATGTCATTTATAAATATATATTAATTCATAATTCACCTCTTTCATTAGTTTCCCAGGAACAGACTTTATAATTTTTCCTGCAATTAAAAATAAAACATTAATTTTATGGAAGAAAAGCATACTGTTCAGTTGTTTACATGAGTATTTCACTGGACAATTTTAAACAGAAAACAGTCAAGTAAAAGCCAAAGCTGTATAAAGCATAATTCATCATTTCCCACTTGAACAGAAATCTACAAAAAAGATGATACCCCAAAATAGATGAGACACATTTGGGATTTACTGTAAAAAGTAAGTCGTGAGGCTGTATACGGAAAGGGTCTAAAAAGCTCCCGGCTATAGAACTGTACACTAGGAGATGGCGGTGATCTCTACTCTGACATCTATCTGCACTAACTAAGGCTCACTAGTTTGACCAGTTTGCTCGATCATTTGTTTACTACTCCCTTCCTGTCTGCCTTCCTTTTTGTCCTTGGTGTTGGAACCAAATCTAGGGCCTTTTCATGTTGGGCAAATGGTCTACCATTAGCTTCATGCTTTACCCAGAAAAATTCTCTGAAAATGTTTCAATGGGTCTGGAGAATAAGATTAGTGGTAAAGAGAACTTGTTGGTCTTCAGAGGACTTGAGTTTGGTTCTCAGACCATGTTGAGTGGCTTATAGCTGACTTTAACTCCAGTTCTAGGAGACGTGATGGCCTCTCCTGGCCTCTGTGGGGACCTATATACACAACATGCACACGCACACGCGCACACACATACACACGCACATATACACACACACAAAGACAAAGTCAGAGAGACATTACTTACATACATACATACATACATAAAATCAAAAAGTTTTTAAAGTATTTTCAAAACATTTAAACAATGATGAATATATCATACTTAAACATACACTAAAGTTAGTCAAATATTTAAGAGTATTTTGAGAAACATCTAAGCTATTGGAATAGTTTATATTCTGAATTATTAGACTAAAATTTTCTATTCTAGACAGGCATAGTGGCACACTCCTACCACTCCTAGTGACTGTAGTAGAAGAATCAAGAGTTCAGGGACATCCTAGACTATGTAGCAAGACCCTTTCTCCAAAACAAGGAGAAAGAAAGGAGAAAAACAAACTACATTTTTACAAACTACTTAATATTTGTACCTCCAGGTTCCCTTATCAAAGCTGCTAAACATCTGAACACTTTATCAAGTATTTAGAAAATAACCTGCAAATTAGTCAAAATTGTCAAATACAACTTAAATTTCTTTTAGAGGGAGAAAAACTGCTTAGATGGGTCTTCAAATAAAACGTGAAAGGCTATATGGTATTTTAAAAGAAAATTGTATTAAAGTTACACATACATTGAATGATGACTATATATATCTGCATCTGCTGAAAACACTACCACTTATTTTTTTATATGTGTAGCTAAAGATGGAGCTAAGAAATATGTTGCTATATTTTGTTGCACAGGCTTCAAAGACTTAGGACAGCCCCAAGACCATAGGTGCCATAATTTTATAGGACTACTCTCCTTTATGCAATCTGTCACTGAGTAAAGCTCTGTTATGATTTTAATTGAATATACAAATACACACAAGGATATCACTGGCTAATGGTTTTCTGTGATAGAATGAGTAGCTAGAAGCGACCAGGAAAATAATCAGGATAACGTATCTCTAACAACAAAAGAAGTCCTTCGAAATCTGTCACACGGCCATACTACCAAAACCATTTCTACATCAGTTTTCAATTCATCCTCTTATACAGGTTTCTCTCAAAAGACTTACCAAGATTTACATCTGGAAGTATCTTATCTAGAAACTGTGTCTCCCCACCGTTGGGGGAGAGAAAGTCAGCCAGAAGCTGGCTGTTACTCAGCTCCGGGTGCTGCACAAGTTTCTTCAATGAACAGAAACAGAGGAGGGAAACGGATTAGAAATCTAGAAGGAAAATCAAAACTGCTCTAAAATGATTGTAAACAAAGCCAAACAAGGCGCCAAAATGTGTTCCCTATTCTAACCAAGTAACTTTTAAGCTAATTCTGTTATCACTGAATAATTTACATTGCTTATGGATATATTTTGTAAATAATTATAGCGTTTATATAACACAATGGCATATACAGAGAAAATGCAAGTTAACTCTAAGTGGTGAAAGGTTGAGAGTTGATTCCAGGAAACTGAAAAACTAAACCTACACTCTGAGTAACAAAAGGGACAACGGAATGAGGTGAGGAGGACAAGCTACGTTAATCATGACATCAAACAGAGTCCAAAGTCCTTAGATTATATTTCATTTTTATACCAAAATTTTCTTTCTTCTTTTAAATCTCCCACACCAAGTTTTTAATTAGCAAAAAACTAATTAACACCTTCCCTAGGAAATATCTAGTATTTTATTGATCACTAATTTATAAAACTGAATCCTGAGGGTCACAGATGTAGCTCATGGTAGAGTGCTTGGCTCGCATGTGCAAAAGCCCGAGTTTGATCCTCAGTATCATCAACAGCAATGCAAACAATACATATTCCTGTCAAAATTCTCTTTTTTAAGGCCCAGAATGTGCTATGTAGACTAGGCTGGCCTTGAACTCAGATCTTCCTGCCTCCACCTCTCAAATGCTTGGATTAAAGACACATGCTACTCGACCCAGCCAAAAGTTCACTTTAAAATCCACATAGAAAAAGGTATGTTTTAATTCTGTATAGGACAGGTATTACCGAGCAAAGCATGTGTGTACAAAATACATCTGCATATCCATGTTTATTGTGATATTATGTATAATAGCCAAGCTATAGAATCAGACTTAAATGTTATCAACAGATAAATGGATAAGGAAATGTGTTATGTATGTATGCACAGTGCTGTTTAACTCAGTCACAAAATCAAAGAGATGTCATTTGCAAGAAAATGGATGGAACTGGCCTCATCATGTTGAGCAAAATAAGCAAGGTTCCAAAAAGACAAATACCATGTATTTTCTCTCATAAGCATCTAGATACTTTTAAAGGCATGAAGATGGATGAGGGCTCTTTGGGGGGAGGAACATAACCATCCATGAGGAGGTGGGGAAGGAAGAGAGCAGAGTTATGAGGGAAGTGAAGATGATCAAAATATATCATCCACACATGTGGAACTGTCATGCTAGGACATTACTGTGTACAATAAATAGATGCTGATGAGAAGTGATGACAGCAGGGAACAACATGTGCACACAAGAGGAGAGCAGCGACCTGGAGTTATCAGGGTCTCCATCAAGATGAGGGCTGCCACTGTACCTGCAGATACTCCTGGAACTCCTCTCTCTTCGACTTCAAAAACTCATAGTTTTTGGGGCCAATGATCCTTTTGGATGGAAGCTGAGCATCAGGAAATGTGCCTGAAATTGGTGCACAAAGGTCTTAGTATTTCAGCTTAATTTGAAACCACCATGAAATTTCAGATTCACCATACTGCCTTGTAGAGATGTGACATTATGCTTTCAATAATCTTCACACATTCAGAGTTTCAAGTTAGAAATTCAGACCAAAACCGTCTCCTGCTATCTAAAATACTACTCTCCTAAACATTCTATCAGGTTTTGACACTTCTACATGAGTAAAAGTCCTTTAAAAAAGATGCTCTGAGGGGCTGGTGAGATGGCTCAGCGGTTAAGAGCACCGACTGCTCTTCCGAAAGTCCTGAGTTCAAATCCCAGCAACCACGTGGTGGCTCACAACCATCCATAACAAGATCTGATGCCCTCTTCTGGAGTGTCTGAAGACAGCTACAGTGTACTTACATATAATAAATAAATCTTTAAAAAAAAAAAAGCTGCTCTGAGTCCATGTGACATGGAATAGCATAACATGTGGCCTTAGAGTGGGGTAGGAATACCAAGGGTAAAAGATTTAAGAAAGAATAAGGGTAGGGCATGGGAGGTCACTTAACCAAAATTACTAACATAAGAACAAATCTTGTGGCCCCTAATGGAGGAGCTAGAAAAATTACCCAAGGAGCTATAGGGAACTGCAACCCTATAGGTGGAACAACAATATGAACTAACCAGTACCCGGGAGCTCTTGTCTTTAGCTGCATATGCATCAAAAGATGGCCTAGTCGGCCATCACTGCAAAGAGAGGCCCATTGGACTTGCAAACTTTATATGCCCCAGTACAGGGGAACGCCAGGGCCAAAAAGGGGGAGTGGGTGGGTAGGGGATTGGGGGGGTGGGTATGGGGGACCTTTGGGATAGCATTGAAAATGTAAATGAGGAAAATACCTAATTAAAAAAAAAAAAAGAACAAATCTTGTAAAAACCTACTTCTTTGGCCACATAGTACTGGCGCACACCTTTGATCCCAGTACTGAACTGAGGAGATAGAAGCAGGTGGGTCTCTGAGTCGACATCCTAGTCTACGGAGTGAGTTATAGGATAGCCAGAGCTTCATTGTCTTCAAAAACAAAATAAAAAGCAAATGAACAAGAAAAGAGCCCCACATTTTTGTAAGCTAATAAAAAAGTTTGAAAGGAGGTGCCCGGTATGAGTGGATGATGCTGTTCCCAAAGGCAATAAGTTATTTACAAAAAATACCAGGCCTGGGAAGCCTCCCTATAAACTGCTGGTCAGGGAGGCCCCTGAGCCTAACAAACAACACAGGCCATTATTAGTATTACATCAATATTGTAGGTTGTCCCCCAGAACTAGATGCTAAGACCTTAGTGCTGAAGACACTTTGTTTTAAATGTATGTGGTTTTTGCCGGCACATATGCATACACACCTTGTGTATGCCTAATGCCCCATAAGGCCAGAAGAGGGTATCAGAAACCCTGGAACCATAGTTACAGATGGTTATAAGCTACTGAGAATTGAACCCTGGGCTTTTAAAAGAACAGTAGCGTTCTTAAATACTGAACCATTTCTCTAACTGTGATACAAAACACTTTGGTTGAGACATAGAAAAAAACAACTAGGAAACTTCCTTCCTGCTGGCTAGCTCTCATAGCGCCAAACTGTGCTGTGCAGGCTAGTGGAAGAGAAAGACATCAATGGTCTTACCAAATGCTGGATGCTGCACAGCAGGGAACTGTGCCTGAGGTTATAGAGCAAGTGAAAAGCTTATGATTAGCAGGTCAAAGGTCCTAGGGTAGCACCGACTACCAAGGCTTTGCTAAGTGGCTATGTTGTCGAGCCACCCGCTACATCTCTGGGTCTAGACTCAACCTTGGTCAAAGCAGCTTCTCTTTAGAGTGGGCAGCAACCGATACAGTGATGCATCACCAGTCCACAGGGTGGAAGGAAGAAGTGACATTGCGACTGGCGTGCTCAGCTCTAAGAAGGACGACTATATAAATCCCTCCCATCCTGCCTGGGAACGCAGGGAACAGCGGAGAAGGAAGGACATAAAGAAGAAAAGCTAGAAAACGAGAAAAGCGCTGTGAAATCTGTCTCCTGGACAGGGAGTGGACCCTGCACTTATGAACTCACAACTGCAGTGGTTGCCTGTGTAAGACCGAACCAGTAAAACTCCCTGCACAGATGGAGGAGGGGATGGCATCCCATCGATAACTGAAAAACTATTGGCGGAGCTGGAGAGATGGCTGAGAGGTTAAGAGCACCAACCTCTCTTCCTGAGTTCTATTCCCAGCAACCACATGGTGGCTCACAACCATCTGTAATGGGATCTGATGCCCTCTTCTGGTGTGTCTGAAGACAGCGACAGTGTACTCATGTACATAAAATAAGTAATTTAAAAAAAAATGCTTGTCACACAAGCATGAAAACGTAAGTTCAAAAAAAAAAAAACTATTGGCAGTTGATGTTCAGTTTTCTTTGTGAACACGGCCTCTGAGTGCTTGCCCATTCTTCAGTGGATGACCCCATACCAGTGTGTGTGTGTGTGAATAATACAAATACAAACTGATACAAAGGTGAGAGAGTGACATGGGTGTGCTATGGGGCAGGAGAATGGGTAGATATAGTCAAGATACATTGGCTGCATGAATAAAATTGACAAGGAATAAATTAAAAAGTTTTAAAACTATTACAATATTATTTTGAATAATAAGTGGGAATCTATTAAAGTCTCACTAAAGAAATTCACACTAATCTTGGGAGGAAAAAAAAATGTAGCATTTTGTCCAGTTTAAACAAGCTTAACAAAATTTTAAAATAATAGATAAGCCTTTTCAATTAGGCTGACATTAGCAATTTTATTAACAAAATGGAGAACTCAATCAGTTTTCCTTGATATAGGAGTTTTTTTGGTTTGGTTTGGTTTTTCAAAACAGGGTTTCTTTGTGGAACCCTAGCCATCCTGGAACTAGTTCTATAAACAAGGCTAGCCTTGAACTCACAGAGATCTGACTCCTGAATGCTGGGATTAAAGGTGTACACCACCACCACTAGGCTCACTACAGGGGTTTAAAGTATAGAGGTAAATTATCTTCTCTCAGCCTTAAACCAAACCCTAAAGTTCAGAGAAAGAACAGCTAAGGGAGCCATGCCCCTGCCTGGCACAAGCCTGTACACAAGCTCACACTCAAACCCAGACAAAACTATGCAGTGGGAGTGTGCGCTCCTTTCTTTTCCTATGGTAATCACCTCATCACGGGCTTAGTTCTTAGGGTAAAGAAGGCCTGTGCCCCGTCAATTCAGAGTAAACACGAATTGTATCAGGAGACCCTCCACAAGATTTTCCCTAAAAAGATTTAGGATATTAAAAACAAAAAACAAAACAAAACAAAATAAAACAAAAAAGCCTCATCAACTTAATTGCAAAGTGGCTAGAAATGTTAACTAAAATAAATGGGTTCCAAACAAGAAAAGTCGAAACAAAAGAGTGCTCTTATTTGACAACTGACCTATCTACTAAAGAAATGAATTATAGGACCGCCGCAGCCATCTTCCAGTAACTCGCCAAAATGACGAACACAAAGGGAAAGAGGAGAGGCACCCGGTACATGTTCTCTAGGCCTTTTAGGAAACATGGCGTTGTTCCTTTGGCCACATACATGCGAATCTACAAGAAGGGTGATATTGTAGACATCAAGGGAATGGGCACTGTTCAAAAAGGAATGCCCCATAAGTGCTACCACGGCAAAACCGGAAGAGTCTACAATGTCACCCAGCATGCCGTGGGCATCATTGTCAACAAGCAGGTTAAGGGCAAAATTCTGGCCAAGAGGATCAATGTGCGGATTGAGCACATCAAGCACTCAAAGAGCAGAGACAGCTTCCTGAAGCGGGTGAAGGAGAACGACCAGAAGAAAAAGGAAGCCAAAGAGAAGGGCACCTGGGTGCAGCTGAAGCGCCAGCCTGCGCCACCCAGAGAAGCACACTTTGTGAGGACTAACGGAAAAGAGCCTGAGCTGTTGGAGCCCATTCCATACGAATTCATGGCCTAATGTACACAAAGAAATAAAATACCAGCACCAGGAAAAAAAAAAAAAAAAAAAAAAGAAATGAATTATAAGCTACACTGTTGTATCTAAATGTAAGAAATAAAACACCAGCATGGTTAACAGCAGGGACATGGATGTTTAACACAATGGAAATGCCAATTCTTTGCCACATCAATATAAACAAAAAGTAAATTGGATAGCATTTTTTCTAATGTACAAACAGCTGCCTTTAAACACTTATCATTAAAACAAAGTCAATACCCACTGGAAAAACTTAAGATATAGATAAGAAAAAAAAACCAGAAAACCAACATTCTTATTTTCAATATAACTATATACAAGTGTCAACATCAATTGGTACATTTTAAGTAAAAATATCTGGAATAACAACTTTTAAGAAGGCCAATCACTGAATTATAATGTTTTTAATAAATGAACAACATACCATGAAATTCTGTTAGTTTTGATTCAAGAACATAGAATTCAAGATATCTTCTATAGACAGACCAATGCTCAGGCTCGTGTCCAACTGTAAATTAAAAACAAGCAACTTTACAATACACTACAAAAAGTAGAAAATTAATACTACTAAAATGGGGGTATTACATTACAATATTTATTTTAGGTATCACATTAATATATTTCATCCCATATTTTTATTCTAAATTATCTAGAAGAGATTGATAAATTTCATTTTTTATGTTGTCAAACAAACAGGTGGATTTCCATAACAGAATCATAAAGCTGGCAGGAACTTTATGATTTAAAGGTATGTAATTACTATTTTAAAAATTATAAATTCTTTGTTTTTGTGTGTTGATCATTATGTGCAAGTCATAGGAGAATTTTTTTTCTTTCTTTTTTTTGGGTTTTTTTTTTTTCGTTTTTTGAGAATAGGGTTTCTCTGTGTAGTCCTCGTTGTTCTAGAACTTGCTTCAAGGTAGATCAAGCTGAACTCTGCCTACTTCTGCATCTGCCTCCCAAGCAGAAGACAGCCTGTGGGAGTCAATTTTCTCTTCTCACAGGTGGCTTCCAGAGCTCCGAGTCGGGTTGCCAGGTTCGGCAGCAAGCACCTTCTTTTACCCTGAGTCATTTCAGCAGCCCATAAGATCTGGAAGCTCAGTCTCCCTGCCCAAAAATAATCAGTGCAGCAAATGATGAAAAGAATATACACTTTTCTCCTTCAGAGGCCGCGGCTTCCTAAGGGCACATTATATGGATAGCAGGGCTCTGTAACACTCGTGACAACAGTTACTGTTAGACTATGTTTACATTTTTACTACTGTATAGAAATTAAAAATGTTTGTCCAGCCGGGCGTGGTGGCACACACCTTTAATCCCAGCACTCGGGAGGCAGAGGCAGGCGGATTTCTGAGTTCGAGGCCAGCCTGGTCTACAAAATGAGTTCCAGGACAGCCAGGGCCATACAGAGAAACCCTGTTTGTCCAAAAAGTCAGTAACAAAAGTATATGGCCAATCCAAATGAGCACAAATCGGACTACAGTAAGGACAATGACTTTGCTGTGTGCTTATACAGTAAGACTGACAGCAGCTACTACAAAATAAACACTGCCTCTGACCTGGACCGAGTAAGAGCCTGTTGCTGCACAGTTATGACAGGACGCACCTCAGCCAGTTACTCGGAGTCATCTGCTCCTGACGCCGTGCTCTGTGTTCCTGATCTATAGCTCGTTCCCCTGCCACTCAGTTAACGTAGTCTAAAAACCACTGCCGTTCCCTTTCTCACCTCCAGACGCTTCCCTTCCCTGAGCTCTGCTTTAAGTTTCTATCCGTCAATCCCAAAATGTGCAAGGCTCTGTGTTCCCTTTCACACTGGACGCCGCACCAGCTAGACCGAGCCAAGCGGAGCTGGTCACTGTGCGGCTGGCGCTGTTCACTTCTCCATTACAACCACACCTGAGACAGCCAAAGGACAGGCAGCGAAGAGGAAGGCATTCGGGAGAGTTGGGTCTGCTCATGCTTCATCCAGCTCTACTCAGCCACTGACAAAGTGGGGGTGGGGCAGGATGGTGGGGTGATGTGGGAGAGGTAAACATGATTAAAATATAATGTATAGGAGAAGTTAATTTAAAAACTGGTTAAAATTCAAAGAAAAGAATGGGGAAAGGGATTGCTGTTTAAACTGGTGTAATACAAGAGCTGGAGAGATGCTCAGAACAGCGGATGACCTACACTTCAGAGCTGGGAACCACACTGTAGGGAAAACCAACGTCCACAAGTGACCTCTACATATGTGCCATCCACTCACGTGCATGCACACTAATGCAGCAAATAAGCTGATGGAATAGTCAGTGTAGTGGTCAATGCACTAATAATAACTAAGTACAATAATTAATGATGACAGCAACAAAACAGAAAGAAGAGGGACCAGAGAAAGAGTGCAGTGGCTGCGAGCACTGGCTGCTCTTCCAGAGGACCCAGGTTTGGTTCCCAGCACTCACGGTGTGGTTTACAACCTCGTGTCACTCCAGTTATAGGCCCCAGTTATAGGTCAGGCACATACATATAAAAAAACATACAGGCAAAACTCTCACACACAAGATAAAAATAAATAAATCTTAGAAACACAAAACAGTAAAAGAAGTTCATATAAGATTCCTTGTTGGGCTGTTGGGCTGTAAGGTGTCTATCAGGAAGCCATTCAGTGTTGGTTGAACAAATTAGCTAACTGTTAGCAGGTAACCTAGGAAACACCGAGCTTTCATTCCGGTTTTGTTCTGGACACTTAGGTATAATCGCATTCAATAGTTACAGGCAACAAGTTTGCACTCAGTAAAGACAGACCCATAGGCAAAAGACTCAGAACTAGATGTCAGGGGTCGGGGAGTACGTGGGGTGGGAGGCAGGATGGGTGGGGGAGCTGGAGGTGTGGAGGGTTGACACCCAGAGGGGAGTTTCCCCTTCTAAGGGGAATGGGGAGAGGAAGACAAGAGGAGGTGATGGGAGGAGAGGAAGGGCTGACACTGGGCTGTAAAGTGAATAAATAAATTTAATAATAATAATAATAAAGGAAGGCTCAGAACTCTTACCTGCTCGTCTGTCGTTTCTTTCAACATCGATACAAAACACAGGAATTCTCTCCTTCTTCTCTTTCCTTTCAGAGGAGGGATCTTCAAAAAAGTCTACATACGGAATGCTAATTTTCCAGGCAGCAAGGTTTCGAGGAGTGTTAGGTGTGCTCACAGCTTCTACTGGAGAGTCATCCTCCATTACCACAATCCCTTCTTCAATCTGGAAAATGTTATCAAGGTGAACTTATGTTTCTCATACATCCTATACCACAGCACGTGAGATACAACTGCCAAGCCGTGTGCGGATTAGTTTAATTTTTTTAACTTAGGAAACTAGGTCATACAAAATTTTCTAGTGAAAAGGTAAAGATAAAATGTTAAACTTGGGAAGTGGACAGGGAGTGGAGGGGAGGAACTAGGAGGAGAAGAGGGAGGGGAAACTATGGCTTGGATGTAAAATTAATGAATTAGCTAATGAATTTAAACAATGCTAAACTGAACAAGCTCCTGGCATCAACTCCACGTTTCATGTCATGTATGGGTCAAAGTATAAAAGAAAATAGAGACAGGCACTTCAGAGATGGTGGGAAGCATTTAAAAGATGCAAATATAAAACGTCCAAACATGATGATAAATAAAAATGAATACAGTCGTCTTTCATGTCAGAGTGTAGAAGTTCACAGATGGCACCGCGCCCTCGACGTAGTCACACAGATGAATTGCACCCATGGCACATGCTTGCCATCTGTCAGCAGAGCCTTTCTCAAGTTTGGCAATGCATTTCTACGATGAGCCATGAAACAATTTTGAAAAGTAACCCCATTCCTAAAAATGTATGAAATATTTACATCAACTAATTTTTAAGAAGGTACAATTTGAAAAAAGATCTTCTTCTACAGAATTAGGTTTTTGTTTGTTTTAAAATGGGTTTTCTGTAGGTGGAGCAACCCTGGCTGTCATGGAACTGCATGTAACCAGGATGATCTTGAACTCACATAGATGTACTAGCCTCTGCCTCCTAAGTGCTGGTATTAAGGTATGTGCCACCATGCCAGGTGAATTTAGATTTCTTATCTCTTTGCTTCTAAAATCACTAACATCTATAATTTCATTTAATATCTAAAACCAAAATAATTCCCTCTAAAAAGTATTATCTAAAAAGTATTATCTATAAGCATAGTTCTTTTACATCTTTCTGAGTCTCTAGCACCTAGACATTTATTAGTCATGTTAAAGGGGACAATTAGTATAAAAATATATCCATCTTACCTGTTTATGTGTTTTTGAGACAGGGTATCTAGGCTACATGGCCTAGGCTGGCTTTGAACTAAACACCCTCCTGCTTTAGGGCTGTGTGTGCAAATTTTGCCGAGATTACAGGTGGATACCATCATACCTAGGCTATTAGCAGAGTAGCAGCATGGCTTCTCTGGATGGTATATAGACACGCCTTTAGTATGCACCTTTAACCCCAAACAATGAAGGGAAAGTTCGTTTGTAGGAGGAAGCACCCATGTTTGAAAGTGATGTCTAATTGAGTGGCAGGCAAAGTAACGAATCAGAGAAAGATTTGACAGAGAGGCTATGTCCAACTCTCACAAGAACAGAGAAGAAAGGGAAGCTACTTAAGGGAGCCATGCAGAGAAGGGGGAAGTTTTACTGTGACAGTTTTAAAGAGCCAGGTAGCAGACAACACAGGCTAGACACAGGAGAAGACAGAATATAAGAAAGAGTCAGAAGATTAGAACAGATTGCCAAAGTTAATATGAGGCCAAGCAGAGCATTTCAGTCAGAAGCTGAGAGAAACCAACTTGAATCAGTCAGCTTGGAGAGGAGTTTTGAATCAGAACAGATGAGTTGACCAGCCAACCAGAGTTCAGAAAGAACTAGAAAGGGTGAGTTTATTGAGCAGTAAGTCTCAGAGGCTGAAACCATTCTAGGCCTGGATTAGATTGTACAGAGGTTGGAAGTTTCCAGGCCTAGGCCTAGGTTAGCAGATGGAGGCACTAAGACTCAGAGATGACAATGAAATTAAATCAGGTGAATAAAAGTTACTTTTAAGCAGGGTATGGTGGTACATGCCTTTATTTCCAGCAGAGGCAGGCGGATTTCTGAGTTCAAGGCCAGCCTGGTCTACAAAGTGAGTTCCAGGACAGCCAAGGCTGCACAGAGAAACCCTGTCTTGAAAAACCACACACACACACACACACACACACAGAACCAGACATACCAATTAGCCTGATCATAGAGGTGCACCATGGCTGATAAGTGGCACCTTACTTAGTGCTCTGGCCTCTACACACGTGGATCATTTATACATATATATATTGCTTATACTCTATAGTATAAATATGTAAAATTGTCATGTGTTAATTAAATAATATATTCAAAAATAATAACAATCATATTATTAAGGGCACAAAGAAAGAAAATGCTCAGATCTATTAGTAGCTCAAGTAAAGGTTAATGAACATCAGGTGAATTTTAAAAGGTAACTGTGAAGTTTTCTGTGTAGAGAACAGCAGAAAAGGACCATGAAGCAGAACTGTGTGTGCAAAGACGCAGAAAGGCACGAAAGCATGAGGAGAGAAATACAAATGCACGTAACCAAGGTGTCCTGTCAAACAGGTCTAGGATGAGACCTGAGCGCCTAAAGTTCCACAGTCTAAGCCATGGGAAATTAAGGCTTCTCATAACTATACAAACATCCCTGAAGCATAAGGCTGGAAAGAGATAACATCTGGACTGAAACAAACGCCCAGTGAAAAGACAGTAAAGGGCTAGCAAGATACCTCTTTCAAGGAAGTACCTGCCTTGCAAACAAAAGGACCTGAGTTGAATCAGCAGAACCTGTTTAAAAGACCTGTGAACCAGGTGTGGTCGCCTATGCTTGGAAGCCAGGCAAAGCCAGCCTGGCTCTACATAGTGAGTACCAGGCCAGCCAGGGCTACATAGTAAGACAGACCCTGATTGATTTTTCTGTTTGTTTTGAGACAGGGCTTCACTATGTAGCTCTGTTTGTCCTGGAACTCACTATATACACCCAGGATAGTCTCAAACTTACAGAGAGATTTCCCTTCCTCTGCCTTCCAAAAACTGGGATAAAAGGTATGGACTACTATGTCAGGCTGCCAAATCCTATTTAAAAAAAAAAAAAAGTTGTGCACAGTAGTGCAGGCTGATAGTCGCCACACTAGGGAGGAAGACATTCGCAGATCCTTGGGTCTCAATGGCATATCAGCCTAATCTACTTGATGAGCTCCAGGCCATTGAGAGACTTTGTCTCAAATACGTAACAAACAAACAAACAAACAAATAAGGCCAGCAAGATGGCTTAGTAAAGGTGCTTGCTTCTAAGCCAGGTGATGACCAGGACCTTCATGGTAGCAGGAGAGAACTTACTCCTGCCAAGTTGTCCTTTGACATGTGGAAACATATATACCATGTACACACACTCTTAGGACAGAAAACAAAACAAAACAAAGCAAAACGGTGCACCATACCTGATGAATGGCAGTTTCCTTAGTCCTCCAGCTTCCACACATGTGTACACACACGCACCTACATCTACACAAACATACACACACACACACACACACACACACCCCTACATCCATAAAAACATACACACACACAGTAAGTTATCTGACTACTAGAAATGCCTGGGCTTATTTTCCTTAGGATGCATCAAGGTGGGTCTAAGGAAAGGTATTTAAGGTATGGGGTTAGTACAATGAAACTACAAAACTAGTCATAAGAATGAACATTTACATATAAAGGAAGTCTGAAGGGAGAAAATAAAAGATAGAGAATATAAGCTAGCAGACCCCACACTTAATGCATTTTAACCAGAAAACTGTACGTAGGTTATACTTAATGTTTTCACTTACAAAGTCATCTTCGCCTTCAGCCACCCCGTAATTAGGCAGCACAGCTCCCTCCATTGTCGTACTCTTGAATACGCCTTTAATTTTGCTACCTATTCTGCTGATTCCAAACGATTCTCCTCTTTTTTGTGTGCTTCTAAATATTAAACAAATACGCATCAGGTACATAGCAAATTACCAGCACCGACTACTATAGGCAATGCCAAAGAAAAAGCTACCTAGCTATGAAAGGGAAAGTTGGAGGAAGATTAACAAAGCTTGGAGTTTTCAGTTACTGATTAAGTCTCAACATCCAGGAGTCAAAACAGTCAGAACATTTAAATTCTCTGTATCAATACATGAGACAAAGTTTACTGACAAACATTTGAAATTTAGCTAATGCTAACTTCAAAAGCTTAACTGAACAAAAATTTTTGAAAGATGATAGCCCCCTAGTGGTATATAGTTTTCATTACCACAGAATTTTGAAAAAATGTACATATGCATGAATCTGTCAACTTTTAAAAACTGTACATCTATTGAGAGTAGTGGTTCTCAACCTTCCTAATGCTGCGACTCTTTAATACAGTTTCTTATGTTGTGCTGACCCCCCATCTTAAATTATTTCCATTTGTACTTCATAACTGTAACTATGCTACCCTTATGAACTGTAATGTAAATATTTTTGGAGATAGAGGCTTGTCAAAGGGGTCGTAGTCCACAGGTTGAGAACCAATGACTTAAAGTGCTAAATCACTAAAATAATACAGTATAAAATTATAAAACTATGATCTCCCCATTACATTTTTCAGATAAAGGTTAATGAAAAAATAATTTACCTCTATGACAAATGCTAAAGTAAATTCATTTTTATAGTCTCACATTCCAAAGGGAATCAGGTATAAAACAAATGCACTTAATGTCAAAGTTATACAAAAAATGAAAAGAAAGAAAGAAAGAGAGAAAGAAGGAAGGAAGGAAGGAAGGAAGGAAGGAAGGAAGGAAGGAAGGAGAGAGAGAGAAGAGAAAGGAAGGGAGATGGAGGGAGGGAGAGAGTGAGGGAAGGAAGAGAGGGAGGGAGGGAGGAAGGGAGGGAGGGAGGGAGGAAGGGAGGGAGGGAGGAAGGGAGGGAGGGAGGAAGAAAGGAAAGAAGGAAGGGAAGGAAGCAAGATAGACAGGCAGACAGACAGACGGATGCATGCATGTCGGGGAGAATGGTTAGCAGTGATGGGAAGAAGAAAAGCAGGCAGAGTGCTGAGGAGGCAGCTAGCTCTGCCATAAACATTAAACACTAGTTTTACAAATTTTTCAAAAGTCAATTTCCAAAAGCAGAAGTAGCTAAAAAGAAAGAAGAAAGACCAAAAGCAGCAAAAATGCAACCCATTAGAGCCAAATGCTCTGTTTCAGTAAACCAAACTGTAACTTTTATCTAATTTAAAATTTGAGTACTACCACCACCAAAGACCCAACAAGAGACTATTGTAAAACTTAACCATTTTCTTAGGATATCTAACTCAATGGAGCTATTATTCCTATATGAAAAATGTATCTACTGAAATAATTCAACAACTGGAGATATAAAAAACATGGATCACGTTTCAAAGGTACCATGTTTACTGTAACAAGATTATTTCATGCATTGTCTTTGGAACAAATCAAACTTATTTTAAAGCTAGAAAACTATTAGTAAGTGGTAAATAGTACTAGAAACAAACTAGACTATTTTTATCTAAACAAACATACAGTTAAAAAGCAAGCATGCAGTTTTTTTTAAAGTAACAGTTTTAGATATTATAAGCTCTGATGAACATATTTCCAGATGAAAATAAAAATACTAAAATCTCTAGACCTTACATAGCCATTCCAGTCTCTAGAATTTAGAGTCTATAAAACAATATAGGTTTTGGACTACAGCTTTTTTCAAAAGTCTCATTTGTGATTATGCCTCAATCCACAGAAACACCATTATATTTACTTGGGGCAAAATAAATAAGTAAAAAGTAAAGCCCACAATTCTTTAATTACAAAGAATTCTAAAAATTATTCAGCAGCCCTCCTTATCCCTTAAAGGGAGTTAACAACTCTTAAAAGATACTGGTAGATAAATAATAAAAATATCTTAATATTATCAGAACATTTTATTTCATAAGTGCATGCTATTTCAAAAATACCCCTAAGAGCCGGGCAGTGGTGGTGCACACTTTTCATCCCAGCACTTGAGAGGCAGGTGAGCTCTGAACTCAAGGCCAGCCTGGTTGAGAGAACAAGTTTCAGGACAGCCAGGGTTACAGAGAGAAGTCAGGGGGGTTGCGGGGAAGGGGGTGTTTCTGAATCCAAAATAAAAATTCACTTTAAAAATTTATCCTAAATAATTCATATAAAGGCAGGGACATCACTGTGCTTCATATTTTTCCTTTTTAGTTGCACCTAGGTTGCCTGAGGTGAACTCTCTAGATTAAAACAGACAATTTATGCTGGAAAAAAAAAAGTCACATGCCCAGGACTTACCGGAAATCATCCAAACTTAGGCTACCTCTGCAATATCAGATATGTGAGATTATACGAGGAGAGGAGGAGAGAGAGAAAGCCCAGATATTAAATATGTTTCACCTTATAATTCAAAATCAGATTTAAAAGCTTCAAAGTTATACAAGTGCGAAGGAATCCTTATCAATAACACGATACAGGGAAGAAGACAGCACACAGCTGTTTGGGTATTTGTGATCTAGATTATTAATGTTTTTGAAAACAGTATGTTGGAAAATCATTCAGCATGTTCTTTTCCTTAGATGTACCATGTGGTACAGCACAACACAGAGAGACTAAACTAACCAACAGAAGGTCAGATTTTCAGTACAGAACTGTGTCCATGTTAGATGCACTCATTCATGAGGCTTAACACATTTTAGCCTGAGGTAAAATGAGTGTTTTCCCAGGCATGGTGCCTCATGCCTGTGCCTACGATGTATCCTAGCACTTGTGTAGTTTGAGTCTAGCCTAGACTGCACAGTAAGCTCTTGTCTCATACATACAGCAGAATGTCGGGCGGGGCGGGGGGGCCACAAAGGACGTCAGTAGTAACATTGTTTGCCTAATACACAGATGCTCTTGACTCAATCCCAAACAAACAAACAAACACAACTTTTTAAAGAAATCTTGAAGCTAAAAAAATATATTCCTAAGGAGTTGTACTTTGAGTACACAATAAACTGGGTCAGACTTCGCTGTATGCATTAAAAATTTACTTTTAAAGTACAAGTAAACAAAATGTAAACAAACCAAAAAAATAAAATCGTCTTTAAATACTTTAAGCCATTTAACAGCAAACTGGATACTCTAAATTTCCAATCAAAGGATGTTAGCAAACTCTTCTAATGGTTAAGTATCAGAGAAGAGGCCTCTTAAGTGTGACTGCTAACATTAAAGTTAAGTAAATACGGAGAAAAACATACTTTAAACGGCTGTATTCATATCTGTATGTCCAACCTGCCTTTTTTATATTTTAAAACTAGAAAAGGTATACAAAAGATACCGGGTGCCCTTAAAAGGGCAAAGAGAGCTCTCCAGCGCTGAAGCTGGAGCCTTTGACTTCAGTCATCTAGCAGGTGGGTTTTATTTAGGCAAACAATGAAAAAGACTATAATGCCATCAGAAAATAGCAACAGCAGGTTAAAACCAGTACACACCCAGAGGTAAACTGCTTACCTGTTGAATTTGGAATTGCGTGTGGGCGATTCTGCACCTCTTAAAAGTTGCCTAAAATACTTCAAAACAACAAGACAAATTAGGATTAACAAAACCAGTACTTGACATTGAAACACACTACTTTCTCTTACTTAATCTTGCTTTTTTAAAATTTATTTCGCTACTTAAATCTCAGACCCAACACTATCAGAGCCACTCTGAAGAAGTGGAGAAGCCTGACTCACCTCATCACTGTGGCAGAACATGGGGGTAAACACGTTCTCCAACAGGGAAAGGACGTGCTCATATGCTTCAAAAAGACACCTCATAGTTTGCAGCTTCACAACATCTATGTATGGGCCTTCAGCAACTATTTAAAACAACCCAATTGTACAAGTTATTGCTGAGTAACAGAAAGGTAACATATTCATTTAAATTTCACTATGTGAAATGAACATACAAACTATGTTTAATAGAAACTCCTACAGAAGAAATCTCACTAGAATGGGAAATGAGAAAGATTTACCTCCAGCTCTGAGAAACATTAGTTATGTGAGTTGTTTTATCTTATGGACTCTTTTGAGTGTCAGGGTCCCACTAAGCAGCCAGACTCAAGTGGAATTTCCTTGTAGGATAGGCTGTCCTTGAACCCATGATCTTCCTGCCTCCACCTCCAAGGGCTAAGATTACAGGCATCCACCTTCATGCCTGCCTCAGTTATATTTATAGTGAACACTTCTCTTTCTCAAAGCTTTAATCTTGTCAGTAAAATATGTAAAAAAAAAAAAAAAAGTCTTAACTAAGAAAGTTAATAAAAGGTCCTAAGTATTTTTTAAAGCATCTTAACTGCTGCTGGAATGACTAAAAAATACGTGAAGCGCTCAAGAGTGCGCTTGGTAACTGCTCTTGCAAAGGACCAGAGTTCAGTTACCAAAACCCATGTTGGCAGCTCACAACCGTCAGCACTAGAGGGCTCTAAAGCCTCTGCCCTTCAAGGGCACCTGGGCACATGTACACACTCGAACACACACACACACACACACACACACACACACACACACACACACACACGCACGCACGCACGCACTTGAAAATAATTATTCAAGCAATAAAAAGTGCCAGGAGTGGTGACTCATGCTTTTAATCCCAGCACTGGGGAAGCAGAGATGGACAAGTCTCTGAGTTTGAGATCAACCTGGTCTATAAAGTGAACTCCAAGCTACCCAGGGACACATAGTGAGAGGCTCCTCCCTCAAACAAACAACTGTATAAATTAATCTTTTTTTAAAGTAGAATAAGAGACACGAAGAAAACGCAGCAGACGGGAACAATGCCGACCACCCATGCACTATCCGCTCTGACTTACTTCTTTGAATCTCTTCGACAATGAAGGGATCAAAGCGAATTTTGTCAATGCTTTCATCCAAGCAGTAGGTCTTATAAATCTTCTGCAATTCTTCATGGAGAGATAGCATTTCATCATTTGATAACTCTGGACGCAAAATTCTATCATTAAATTCCTCTAACAAATTAGAGAGAGATTAAGAAAAAAAGTTAATATAAATGCTTTCATGAAAACTTCACGCTCTTATTCTAACTAGAAGCAGAAAATATAATCAAATTATTATTTTAAACTTTTAGAAAAGGACTTGAGAGTAGAATACTCAAATTAAAAACAAATTCAGCCAGGTAGGGGTGGCGCAAGCCTTTAATCCCAGCACTCGGGAGGCAGAGGCAGGCGGATTTCTGAGTTCGAGGCCAGCCTGGTCTACAGAGTGAGTTCCAGGACAGCCGGGACTACACAGAGAAACTCTGTCTTGAAAAAAAACAAAAAAACAAACAAAAAACAACAAAAACAACAGATACAAAAAAAAACAAACAAAAACCCAAATTCAACAAGATTTTTATGTTAATATAAAATATATAAACATGGCTAGCAATACAAATTTGCTACAACAGACTAGTAAGCATATTTGTAATATTTTCTATAAAGAACATATTAGATTAGTTTCTCATACCAAAGATCTGTCAAGATTGTAAAATCTGATTGCTCACTAAGTAATAATGACAATCCAGCTCGGAAAGTTTCTCACAGATCCAACGCGCCGTGATATTCCAGCTTGGCACTCCTAACAGAATGCTGGCCGAGCGGTGCTGATTTGGACTGTGAGATCTTTCACACAGCACCACCACACTGGATTTTTAGAGATTCTTTTCTGCTACTAGAATCTGACTGCAGGCAATGTTACGGTCATGCCCCACCTAGAAAGGACTAGACAGCTGGAGAAGCTCAGTCACCCGAGATATCTAGCATGAAATGTCGTCTGGACAGCAGATCTGCTCTAAACAGCCACAGCACTAGCAAGCATGGTGACGTCACTGGTGACACGCAGAGGAAGCCTCACCGACTGTCAGACAGAACTGCAGGACGTGCACGGCCCCTTCTTGTTTCAGGAAGTTCATAAAGCGGAACAAAAGGTCCTGCTGTTCTCTGATTTGTTTCAGCTCTAACTTCAGCACCTTGTCGCAACATGAGAGGAAGAGTAAGTGAAAGATACATGAATGTATTTTAAAACTGTTATCTCCAAAACATTAATGCTGAAAACACTCACGGATGGCTTTTTATTTCTAGGTTCTGCAAATTTCTGCAGGAATGGAACCAAAGGGGAAGCTGGTTCAGTTGCTTTTTCAGGCTTGGAAGAAACAGAATTATCAATTCAGTAAAATTCGCACTAGAGTTGGTACATACAGTTCAAACAAAGCAGTTCCAAGTGTCGCACGCAGTACGCTCAATACTCACAGGGCTGTCGTCTATGAAGATGATAAGCAAATGATTGACAGTATCCTAATGGGACGTAAGAAGCACAGGTCAGAATAACCCACTGTCATGTTCTGCCAAAAATTCTCAGAACTTTCACATTATCAAGTTTGCTAGAAAAATAAACAGCACAGTGACTGGCTAAATATCTGTATCTGTGTGTTACAGAGGGACTCCTAAAGAACTACAATCAAACCAGTCAGAACTGTTGAAAGTGTCCATCCAAGAACAAATAAATAAGCAAAATGTGACACACACATAGAATGGATTACTACTGAGACTTGGCAAGGAAAGGACTACTAAAACATTCCTCTGCCAAGGAATTACTGTTTATGGGTGTAGAATTTACAGGATTTTCGTTTTGTTAAGACCAACACTTTGGAAGGTGATGATGATGGTCACTCAAATAAGCACATGTTTCAAAACAATGTACTATACACACAAAATGGCTAAACAGTAATTCAAGAGTATTTTATAAAAAAGAAAGAAAGAAAGAAAAAGAAAAGAAAAAATGTAATCTTACTGGATCAGCTAGGAAATCCAAAGAAGGAAGAAGCACAGAACCAGACAGAATCTCTCTTATGAGTAATGTCAGGGACCTGGAGACAGAAGTAATAATAATTAATAATAATAATTAATAATAATAATTCTGTAATCAGTGACCCGCACAAGTTCCTCATTGTCAAGCACTTAACTAACTAAAGACCCCACGGAAATGAAACTATGGGGATGGACATGGTAGCGCACGCCTTTAACCCCAGCACTGGAGAGGCAGAAAAAATTGGATCTTAGTTCAAGGCCAGCCTGATCTACACAGCAAGTTCCAGGTCAGCTACAGGCTGTACTATGAAACCATGTAGGTAGGTAGGTAGGTAGGTAGGTAGGTAGGTAGGTAGGTAGATAAGTAGGTAGATAGGTAGATAGGTAGGTAGGTAGGTAGGTAGGTAGGTAGGTAGGTAGGTAGGTAGAAAAGAAAGAAAAAAGGAAAGGGGAAAGGGGAAGGGGGAAGGGGGAGAGGGGGAAGGAGGAAGGGGGAAAGGGGAAAGGGGAAAGGGGGAAGGGGGAGAGGGGGAAGGGGAAAGAGAAAAGGGGAAGGGGGAAGGGGAAGGGGAAAGGGGGAAGGGGGAAGGGGAAAGGGGGAAGGGGAAAAGGGGAAAGGGGAAGGGGGAAGGGGGAAGGGGGAAAGGGGGAGAGGGGGAAGGGGAAAGGGGAAAGGGGAAAGGGGGAGAGGGGGAAGGGGAAAGGAAAGATGGAGCTGGGAGTGTAGTTCAGTGGAAGAGCGCTTGTCTTATGTGGCTGTTTAGGCTCCTCCCCTACGTACACACTTATCTATCCAAAAAACTCAGATTAAAATTCAGTAGGACCAGGAAGGGCCGTACAATTCTGCATTTTCAGCAAGTGTCTAGATGCTTCTGCTGCAGCATCACACACTTGGACTTGCGCTCTTCATTTGCTAAAAGTGCCCACTGTTTAAAGGAAATGAGCGCTCTCTTACAGGAGGGAGCAGGAAGACATCAGAGCACTTTTCCTTCTCGAATCTTTGCTAGCTTTATAAGTTCACGTTTACAGGCTGGAGATGTAGCTGAGAGACTGAGTAGCATGTACAAGGTCCCGGGTTTGCTCCTTAACACACACACCAAAAAACTGTGTATGTATGGTATATCCAACAGCATGCGCCCTAAGACTAAGGACAATTTAACTGGCAACACAAATGAGACTAAAGATTTCTTTACGAAGGAGGATCAGTATGTTTCCCAGGACGGATTTTCACATTTGCACTCTGCTCAGGCACCTACATAGATGAGATCACAGCAGCATATCCAGCTAGACAGCTTGATCAAAACACTAAAATACCTCTACCAACATGCACTTCTATATCGTCTAATGATTAAATATTTGCAAGTACATCACTGAGCTGAGCATGGTGACACAGACCTACAACCCTAAATTGGGAGACAAAGCAGGTCGAGAACACTATGTAGCATGGCCCTGTCTCAATGAACGGAAAGGAAGAGAGGGAGAGCGGACAGAGGAGAGAGGAAAGAATGAGCCACAATTTTCCCCTCTAAATTGTTCTTTTACTGTAAATAACAATCTAAGAACTATCAGGATAAGGGTAATGAAGTAACTTATGGGCAAAATCCACATATACTTCTCTAGAAGAAGGGGGAATGGAGGGAAGGACCCCTAATTATTCTTTCCAGCTGGACAGCTTAAAAACCAAACTTGTCTGCAAAGTATGCTCAAAGTGTTTCTGTCTATAAGAATCATGGTATGCATGTCTTTAAAAAGGAACATCAAGAAAATAAAGCAGAAATATTTCAAATAAAATTAAGTGTCCTCATTTATTTAACTGTGACTTCTACAATCAGTTTTTAATAACAAATTCTAAGGCAAAATAACAAATACTCAGCACCTAAATTGGCATTTTAACATCTGACCAAATTATTCTCAAGTGAAAAACTATTCATACCATAAATTTATACCAAGTTTTAGTGAAGCCTTATTATAATAAAACAGCAATATACATGCTATATGTATATGCTATATAGATATATTCACTATATACATTACAAATACTACTATGATATTTTCTAGTGCGTTTATACCTGCAGTCTGTTGCTTTAGGAGGCAAAATATAAGGAAAAAGTAACTCAGTAAGCTTCCTTAAATACTGTAATTCATCTCTTCGACTTCTCAGGGCCACATGAAGCTCTGGACCATATTCTTCTAAAGCGGCTTGTTGTAAATACTCCGTGTTCTTTACTGTAAATAACAATAAAAACTATTGGATGAGTTATGAAATATTAAATTACTTCATTTGCATTAGCATACAGAACATGTATTCCTCATTCCTCTCCTGGCCCCTGCTTTCTGAATAGAAATGGAAAATTTTACAGAAATAAGACATAAAGGAAGACTTTCTCCTCTCCCATGAACTTACTTACAGCAGTGGTTTGAATAGGGATGACCCCATAGGCTCATAAATTGGAATGTTTGTTCATTAGGGAATGGTAATACTTGACAGAAATTAGGAGGTGTGGCCTTGTTAGAGTAGGTGCGCCTTGTGAGAAGTGTCACTGGGAGGGGCTTTAAGGTTTCAATACTTAAGCCAGGCCCAGTGTCTCTTTCTCTTCCTGCTCCCTGCCAGTCCGCATGTAGAACTCTCAGCTCCCTCTCCAGCACCGCTTCCTGCCACGGTGGGAATGGACCTCTGAAACTGTAAGCCAATCCCAATGAAATGTTTTCCTGTATGAGAGGCTGTGGTCCTAGTGTCTCTTCACAGCAATAGAACATTACTAGGATACTTTTTATTTTTTTGGAATAAATTCATTTTCTGAGTCTTTTTCCCTGAGCAAATAAGAATTCAAACTCATGACTTCTATATTATATACTAACAAATGACTTAAGTGGGGCAAGGGGAACTAAAGAAAATGTGCCCTAGTAGACACAAGAGTTATTGCTTCCTGTTTTTATATCAATACTATCCAGATATTATCCAGACAACCACTAAGAGTATGGAAGAAAGTGGCTTCTCCAGCTAGTGTCACGTTTTTAGCCAGATCACAGTATATAGAAAAGATTGAGTAACCAAAAGTAACCATTGAAAAGATGAAGGAGAGCCTTAGCTCTTCATTGCTTATAAACGAGTCTGTCATTAACCTCCAGAAGATAGTTAGGATGTCTGAGGGGGAGTCTAGTAAGATAGAAGAAGACAAATCTAGCTTTCTTGTTGTGTAATTATCACTGTAATATTGAAGTTATGTGGCTTTCTGAAACGTATTATTCAGAAAAAATAAGAGAGGCATTTGTTTTCATATGTTAAACTTTGTCATGCTAGGGTAAAATCTTAAGTTGGAAGAATATTTTATTGCAGACTTTTGATGAAGGGAAGAAATTAATTATGTTGCTGGAAGACTGTCTATAAATAATCAAAATATTTAAATAGAATATATTTGATGTGATATTAAAAAGCTACTGAATGTTGTGGAAGATAAGAAATGTCTAGTCAAGTAAAAAGTTGGCCTATTTAAAACAACAACAACAACAAAGAAACCAGTGTGAAACAGATGTGATTTTGACTGACACTAAGGAAAGGTCAAGCCTACTGACACTTTGTCCTATGTCCTCTGACAGTAAAGTACTCTTTACGAGACTGCTACAAAGATGCCATCTCCTGTCTACTCTGTGCCAGTGAAAGTCAAGCAAATGTTAGTGTACGTTTTAGTCAGGCATGGTGACTTGTACTTGCAATGCATGGAAGGTAAAGGCAAGAGAATCAGCAGTTCTCTGCATTGGTTACATAGCAAGTTCAAACCCAGCCTGAGCTACAGAAGACCCTGTCTCAAATTAAACCAACCAAATAAATAAATTAGTATTAAGTTATATACATGCAAAATCTTTTAAACTCATTCATTTAAGAATGTTTTAAGGGTATAGTAATTTTTACTTATGTGGCTGGTGCCCAAAGAAGCCAGAAGAGGGCATTGGTTACCCTGGGATTGAAGTTCAAGATGGCCATGAGCTACTCTGTGGGTGCTTGGAATTGAACCTTACTCCTCAGAAGAGCAGCCAGTGTTCTTAACCTCTAAGCCATCTCTCTTGGTAAGATTCTCTTTTAGAATACTTATATTTATTATTTTTAGATTATGTGTATATGTATGTGCTTGTGGGTATGTGCACATAAGTACAGATGCCTCCAACGTCCAGAACAGGACCTTGAAGCCTGCGGCACTAAGCATCAAGTGGGAAACCACCTGACATGGTTAATGAGACCTTAACTTGTGTCCTCTACAAGAGCAGTATGTGCTCGTAATTACTGTGCCACCTCTCTAGCCCAAGGGCAAAATTATTTTTGTTGCTGTTTTTGAGACAATATTTCACTATGTAGTCTTGGCTGCCTATGTAGACCAGACTGGCTTCAAACTCACAGAGATCCCCCTGCTTCAACCTTCTGGGTGCTAAGACTTAAAAGTGTACACTACTACACCCAGCTCCCAGGTGTATAATTCTTACCTGATGCAAGAACACAGAATAATTTTAAATGCTAAACCAATAGTTTTATTAATATATTAATCAAATCTACTTACAGCACAATTTCACAAAATAGGCACTAGCTAAATTAATTGAGGTTGTGAGGAATGGAAAAATGGCTTCGTGCTCAAATAAGGGCACACTTCAAGCTGTTTTTCCATTGCAAAACACTCAGAGCTGTCCCTTACAACAAGGTTTTGGAACTGAACTGCAAATTGTAATACTGTAATAGAAATACAAGCTGTTTCTATACAGTCACCTATGCAGAATGGTACTCTTCATAGTTCATTTCAGAGAGCACTGAGGAAGAGTACCAAACACAGAAAACCTCAGTCTCACACAGAAGCAAGTACAAGGAACAGAACTGTTAAAGGGAGTATTTTTGGCTTGATTTTAGAGCAAGGAAAGTCCTTAGTCAGCAATTCCTCATTCAATGAGAAAACACTTAATTAACACATGCTTGGTGTAAATCACGCCAGCAAAAGGAAAAGGCCGACAGAAACTTTAAAAGGGAAGGCAGGGAATTAGCAGAACTGTGGTATGGAAAACAAACATGATACATGAATGACCTAGAACATGAGACACAGGATGACCTAGAACAGTCTGAAACTGCAGAAATCATAGAACCTGGAAAGGGACCTGAGCGACAAGAGCAGACCATCACTCAAAGAACAACTGGGTTGTTTCCTTTTTAAAGCTATTCTCAAAGATCCTGTGAATAGCACTAGTAAGTATGTCAGTACTCACATCAGTATTTTTTTAATGTATAAACAAAATCACTCCAACTACCATGGAAAACTGTATTACCTTTCTGTCTTGCTTTAACAATCACTTCTATATGTTTCATTGCTGCTTTTAATAGTTTCTTGGTTATAATAGATGGAATATCCACCTAGAAAAATGAACAAAAATAAGACTTAAAAATTACTAAATTGGAATAGCAACAACACTGTATTTACAATACTAGAATGAAGCTAAAAGGGACTAGAATCAATATAATTGATAAGAATATATTATAAAAGAGATTATACACTTCAAAACTGCTCTCATCCCCCCCACACACACACACATGCACACTCACAAAAGATAAGTATCTGAGATAGTGGACATGTTAACTATCTTGTCTTCCTCATTCCACACTATACTGACATACCCTAACATCATTTGTATCACAAAATATACATAATTTTAAAGTATGTGATGGTTTGTATGTGCTTGGCCCAGGGAGTAGCATTGTTGGATAGTGTAGCTTTGTTGGAATAGATGTGACCTTGTGGGTGTGAGCTTTAATATCCTTGTCCTAGCTTCCTGGGAGTCAGTATTCAGCTAGTAGCCTTCAGATGAAGATGTAGAACTTTCAGCTACTTCCTATACCATGCCGGCCTAGATGCTTCCAACTCCTGCCTTGATGATGCTGGACTGAACCTCTGAACCTATAAGCCAGCCCCAATTAAACGCTGTCCTTTATAAATGACTTGCATTGGTCATGGTGTTGATTCATAGCAGTAAAACCCTAAGACAAAGTGTCTACTTAAAATAAAATAAATACTGGGAGGCAAAGGATTTGAATGGACATGTCTTTAAAGAAGATATACAAGAGCAAATAAGCAAATGGAAGGATGTTCAGCATGCCTGGCATCAGGGGCCTGCAGACCAGTTACAAAGCACCTTTCACTCACTCAAAGCTAGGTAAGGAGAAACAGTGATAGAGAGGGTGTGACCGCACACGCCAGGAGGGAGCAGCTAAGATCTACATCTACATCTAAGGCTAACTTGGAACAATTAGGGAGAACCTACCTCAAAGGAGAGTGTGAATAATGAAAGAGAGTGAGGGTAACTAACTCTGGCAAGGGAGTGAAAGGGACACGTTCACACACACAGGCGTGGCAACACAAATGCTGCGGCCACTGTGGAAAACACTCTGGCATCTAGCTCCTGGAAGAATGAGACAGAGAACTCTATCTCACAAAGCAATTAACTATGCTCTTAAACACAGACTCAAGATTAATGAAAATATAACTATTAAAATATAAATCTTCATGAGAGTTAGGTTAAAAATAAGCCAACTGAAAAATAATGAATTATGGTATATTCAGCCATCAAAAACTGAAGTGCAGAAATATGCTACAATATGACAATATAAATGAATCTACAAAATATTATACTAAGGGGATGAAATGCCACAAAGGGCCATGTATTAAATGAATCCATTTACATCAAATATCTAGAGACATAGAGACAGAGAGCAGAATGACTGTTGGCCATGTGAGTAGATTAGGGACTCTGGGGAACAGATACAAGGTCTCTTTCAGAAAACAAAAATATTCTGAAGTTGTCTGTATAAGGAGTGTATGCAGAACTTTGAAAATACTATGAAAGGTCAATGAATTCTATACTTTAAATGGATGAAAGCTATGTGTGCTATATATCAATAAAACCGTTATTAAAAATGATGGTTGTTACCATACATTTATAATCTCAGCCCTGTAGAAGCTGAGGCAGGAGGACTGCAAGTTTGAGACCAGCCTGGGCTATATACTAAGGTCTTCTTTCAAAACAAGGTAAGAAGACAAAAGGAAAAAAAGAACATATGTATGTGCTTGTGTATGTAAATATTATACTGCAAGTACAATGTACTACTGTTGTAGAAGAATCACTAGGCTAGTTCAAAGCCTAACATGTTAGTTCTACTAACACTAGTAATTAAATCATTTGAAGAATAATTTATTTAAAGTTGTTATTTAAATGAAGTATCATTAGTCATCTCATCTCTCTCTTGCCCTTTCCTCCTCCCTCCTGAGTGTGTGTGTGTGTGTGTGTGTGTGTGTGTGTGTGTGTGTATACACTCACAACCTATGGAGTCTTATTTGTATATATGTACAACTGATCCCTTACGATTGGTGTCTGGACTCGGATAAAAACAAAAAGAAAAATAAGTGAAAAAGGAGGAGGAGGAAGAGGAGGAAGAAGAAGAGGAAAAGGAGGAGGAAAAAGAGAAGCCACTGACTGCATACAGCTTTTGGCTAAGGTTGGGCCCTTGTGAACTCTTCTTCCACCCATGTAGGCACGGCAACTGGAAGGCACACCAGTTTTAAATTTCACTTGCTTTGCCTATTTCCTCAAAATTGGAATTTGTGGATATTAACCCTATTTTATCTTTCCAATTTAACAGGTTACAGAATAGTACAGTACCTCACTTATATTTGATGTACAACAACACATTTTCAATTGGTCACTGGCCATTTTATATTTTTCTTTTGTGAACTCAATGAATCAAGTGGACATAAAGCATTTAACATGGTTAAACTTTTATTTATTTTGCTTATTAATGACATATTTACATCCTAATTTATTCTTTATACGTTTAATTCTACTGAATTGACAAAGCAGTATAGAAGTAAGTGTGTATAGCCATTGAACTACACATATAGGTAAAATATCACTCCTAAGGATTTTATAAGGCAGATCATAATCACTACAATTTACATAAACATATTTAAATGAAACATGACATTGTTTTTTATATGTCTATATTATTCTTTTCATTTTTAAATTCCACAAATTAAAAAAATATATATATTAAAGGAAGCCAACCGCTCAATGGGACCAACAGTGATTGATCAACTTTTAATCTAAAATAAAAAATAAAAATAAATACATCTACTATCAGAGAAAAACCAAGATTGCCATAATGATAAAACTCCAGATTTCTCACTGTAAACATATGTACCTTGTGAATTCTTCGCACCAAGACAGATGCAAAAAACCGTAAGGTGATCCTCAGCTCATCAACAAAGGACTCATCATCCGTCACATCCCTTCAAGCAAGGACAGACAGCAGACATTCAGAAGTTCTGAGAAGCACAGCTTCACCTTGCTGGAACCAGGAAAAGCAGCTTCCTTTTGGCAAAGCCTGCCACTGAGCTACATCCCCAGCCTACAAGCATTTTGTTTGTTTGTTGTATTTGTTTGTGGTTCAAAACAGGTTTTCTCTGGCTGTCTTCAAACTCAAGAGATCTACCTGCCTCTACCTCCTGAGTGCTGGAATTAAAGGTGTATGCCACTACAGCCAGCTAATTTTCCTGAAATCTTAATGTCCCTATAGGAAGTACAGCATTTTCTTCATCAAAATCAAGAAAAATCAGTGCAAATAAGGGCTACATCCTGACTTGAAGATGGAGCTGTTACATCTCTAAGCAGAATAAGGAAGATAAACATGTCCACCATGCCTTCTACTTCCACTGAGGGGGAGGGCTATGATAGCATCAGTAGCTACTGAGAAAAAAACATGTACTTTAGAAAGACAACAGACTTTATGTCCAAAAAGTCTCAATTTTAAAGGAGGTGTCTTTTTTAGAAAAAGATTTATTTTACAAAAAAATTCATCAACAGCTTTGTGTACATTACAAATACTCCACATTTAAAACATATTCAAATCTAAAAAACAAACAAACAGAGCTGGTGAGGCCTCTCTCTCTCTCTCTCTCTCTCTCTCTCTCAAAGATTTACTTAGTTATTTTTTGAATATGAGTACACTGTAGCTGTACAGATGGTTGTGAGCCATCATGTGGCTGCTGGAATTGAACTCTGCTCAATCCATGGTGAGGCCTCTCAATGGGCAAGGGAGGACACGAGCCCCTGGAGTCTAGACGGTGGGCAGGAAGAGAGAGCCAACTCTGGCAGGCTGGTCCCCTGACCTCTATATACACTATGTGTCTGACACATGTACAAGTAAGTGTAAGTGAGAAAAATACATACACTTTCAGAAAAATACAGCATATAAATTGTTGTATTAAATTAGTCTTAACACACTGTGGATGAACTCAAATAGTAGGATGTTTTTAAAAAATTAGAAAATATAAAACATAACTGAATCATTGCAAAAGTGAGACACATCACTAGACACTGTACTGTCAGATATATGTGTTCAAACTTGATAAACACACAATGCTTAAAGAAACATGCATTTATCAAATGACATAATTTGGATGCCTGAGTCTAAGTTAGAATCTCATTTTTCCTTTTCTTTGTCAGCCAAGAAACAACACCCATGTACCCTGTGTATACTAAAAACAAAATTACTTGGGGGGAGAAAAAGAAAGCATTATGTTTTTCAGAGAATCTATTGAAACGATCTTTCGATCTGTGTCAGTACCTGTTCGTGTGTGCAATTATATGTGCAGGCATGTGTTCACACATGCACATAGAGATCAGAGGTCAACCTTTCTTGGCAAGAACTTAATGAACTAAGTTATTTCCCCGGCCCCTGTGAAAGTTGTATTAGAAAACGTTGTTTGCTGGAGAGAGGATTTCCTCGTGTAGGCCAGGCTGGCCCCAAACTCCTGATTCTCCTTCCCCTGCCTCCCTCTGCCTCCCTCTGCCTCCCTCTGCCTCCCTCTGCCTCCCCCTGCCTCCCCCTGCCTCCCCCTGCCTCCCCCTGCCTCCCCCTGCCTCCCCCTGCCTCCCCCTGCCTCCCCCTGCCTCCCTCTGCCTCCCCCTGCCTCCCTCTGCCTCCCTCTGCCTCCCCCTGCCTCCCTCTGCCTCCCTCTGCCTCCCTCTGCCTCCCTCTGCCTCCCCCTGCCTCCCCCTGCCTCCCTCTGCCTCCCTCTGCCTCCCTCTGCGCGGTGATACAGGCTTCCTCACTCTGCCCAGTGCACCAATGATTCGTAACTGAAACCAATCACATCTTTGGTAGTCAGACTGGAAGAAAGTTTACTACCAGTAATTAATGGGAAATACTTCAGGACACTGCTAAATAGTCAATAATGTACAATGTATTTCTCCATAAAAAAAGATTTGGCTGAAACTGTCACTGAGAAATCCTGACTTACACTGAAAAGATATCGTTAACATGCTTAGCTTAATGGTATTAACCATATTAAGAGGGGAATGGGGCTTTTATGGAAAACAAAAAACCATACCTGTACCATGGATAGACAAAGTTTTCCAACACTAATTCAAGAACCTGCACAAGAAAATGTTTAAAGAAAAATAATTAGCTATAGGGAAATGAAATGAACTTCTAAGTGATATATATTAGCACAGCCAAATTCATTAAACCCAATATTGACAATATGTTTATGTCACCTTTACATAGCTGTATCAATAAGAACATCTTAAGGAAAATACTTGAAAATTATATAATCCAGAAAAGAAGTCTCTCTTAGAACACATATCTCAAATATCTCCATAATCAACTGTTTCAACAAGGGCCATCAAGATGGCTCAACAGGAAATCAAATTCATCTCACCACAGCACTTGCCTGAAGACAAAATGGCTGTGCCAGTTATGGAGAGCCGACACAGCAGCAGCCATGGCCACTTACTCCTCCTCGCTTGGTGCTACACTCTGGGTCACACCTAAGCTCTAGTCTCACAGTCTGAAAATCACTGGCTTCCAAGTCAAATAATCGCAACTTCATCACATAGCCTTTCAAAAAAAAGTTTTGAGACAGGGCCTGTCTATGTAGCCCTTGCAGTTCTGGAATTCACGAGGGAGACCACAGAGCTATGTCCGCCTCTGCTTCCCAAGTGCTGGGATTAAAGGCATGCGCCACCATGTCCAGCATGATTTCTTAGCAGCGTTATGAAATACTGGCTAAGAACTAAACTGAACCTTTTTTTTTTTTTTGGTATGTGTGTGTCTGTGTGTATGCAGTGTTGGATTGTTTGGCAGGGCCTTGTGCATGTCTGGCAAACACTTCACATCTGAGCCACATCCCCAGCCCCCTACCTTATTTTTGGAGTCAAGAGTCTCTCCCTGAACTTAGAGTTTGCTGTTCTGTCTAGACTGGTGGGACAACCAGCTCCAGGAGCTGTCTGCCTACACACACACACACACACACACTACAGGGGTTCCACGCATACTCGGGGAAGTGTGGCTTTTACATGGTGCTGGGAATTCAAACACATATCCTCCAACTTCCATGCCAAGCACTTAACCCACCGAGTCACTTCCCCGGCTTTTAAACAAGTTTTACTGATCATCAGATACAACAGCTGAAAATCCTGTTAAAGCTCTCTAACATTTAGTTTAGCTTTGCAAATATCAAAGTACCTATTTCATAAGCTAGATACAAAGAAAATGTGTGTCCTTAACAAAGAGCCTGATGTACAATAAGCACATGAGTAAGTGAGAGCTACTGAAATAGTATGACTTCACTGCTCCCAGCCCTGGCACTTCACCCCCCCCTCTGCTTGGTAAACACTCCCTGCCAACCTCTTCCTCTCGGGGTCCCCCCACAGGGTCAGCCTGGCAACTGTTCAATCTTCCTTTTCATGGCATCTCTAACATCTGAGTACCTCCTCCTCTGTACTAAGTCTACATTTCCCACCTCCCTCTCCCATTATTACTGCCTGCAGGCTACACTATAATTACCTGTCCATGTGTCCACCTCCAACTCTAAACGAAGTGCTAGCACAGAAGAACCAATTGGACTCCTTTGTCTTTTCACCCCTCAAGGCCTACTACTCCAGTTCCTGTCTCTATCAAGAGCATAAAATCATTTTGAACACGGGAGCTAGTATCCATCAATATCAGTCAATATATGTGAGGTGTCCTCGTTTGCTTTCTTTTGCTGTGGTAAAACACTGACCAAAACTTACCTAGGGTTTGGAGACTATTTCATCTTACACTTTCAGCTCACCAAGAGGGAAGCCGACGCAGGAACCTGGAGGCAGGAACTAGAGCAAAGGCCATGCAGCGGTTTGCTAAGCCTGCTTTTCTTATACAACCTAGGACGAGCTGTCCAGGGTGGCAGCACAAAATGTAAACTGGACCACATCAATCAGTATCCAGAAAACGACCCACGCACATCTCCCAGGGTAATCTGAGGGAGGTAAATCCAGTGAGGTTCCCTCTTCCCAGACGGCTCTATTTTCTTTCAAGTTGACAAAAATCTAACCAGTACATTTCTGTTTTTTTTCATTTTCCATAATGAGTGAAGTATCTAAAATCTCTAGTAGCCACATTTTACAAAAAGCAAAAATAAATCGATAAAATTCTTTTATTTAACCTAATATAGCCAAACTATTATCATTTTAACATTTAATAAATATAACAGAGACACTTCACACGTTTTTCTAAGCCTTTAATATCTAGTATGTGTGTGTACATATGTGTATGGGCATGTGTGTATGTGTAGCACATCTTAGATTGTACTGGAACATTTCCAGTATTTACTGACAGCTACATGTAGTAGTGGCTGCAGTACTGATGGCATAATAAACATCTCCCCAGGCTAGGGATGGAACCCAGGCTCTTGCACACAGTATACAGATGTACTACGAGTGAATTCCATCCCCAGCTTAGTGTGGACAGCACAGTTGATTTAAATCAACAAATCAAAAGAAGAGAAAAGACCTAAGAAGCCACACAATTGTTGCAGCTTCCATTTAGACACTGCATGCTGCTTCCTTTTAGACAACAATGCATACAAACTGAGATAAAGGACCATAAAGTAGGGTTCGGTTGCAGGGTTCAGTTGCGGACTTCATGTGCCAGGTGCTATTCTTAAACTTAATTAGCATTCAATGTAATTCAGTATACATCTATCATCTATCACTGGTCAACTGCCTATGTGACTCCAAATCCAATGCTGCAAAGAGTGAGACACCCCACTCCCCACGTTCAAGGACTTGACTAATATCTTAGATGCAAGAAAAAGATATGTCCTTTAAAACAAATACATAAGTATGGAAGAAATCAAAGTAAGAGCCTGTGACTAGAAGAGGACACAAACTTTCTAGTGACCATTACCCCACTCCCTGACCTATACTCTAGTTAGTGTCAAAGCTAGTGTCATAGTTCATTGAGATACATGCCCGTAAGAGTTCAATGTTTCTTTGCAAATGGTTACTCCCATACTATCATAAAGATACCTGTTCTTGCAGCACTAAATAAACAATTTTCTTGACTGAAATGTCTAGGTAAATTTGAGATTTAGGTGTAATTTGGAATAGCTTAGTATTCAAGGTACTTATTTTGTAAAAAATTATCTAGCCAAGAACTCATTATTAGGTAATACATATTAAGATATGGGGGTCTTTTGTGTGTGTTTATTATGTTTGTTTGGTTTTTGTTGTTTAAGACAGGTTCTGGGAGCTAGAGAGATGGCTTAGTGGTCCAGAGGTCCTGAGTTCAATTCCCAGCAACCACATGATGGCTCACAACCATCTATAATGGGATCCAATGCCCTCTTCTGGTGTGTCTGAAAGACAGCTACAGTGTACTCATATAAATAAAAATTCTTTAAAAAAATAATTAAGTCAGGCTCTGTAACTCAGGCTGGTCTAGAACTTACAATGTAGCCCTGGCAGGCCAAAAAATCATGACCCTGCTGCCTTGGCTTCCCATGGTGGAACTATAGGAACGCACCACCATGCCTACCTTAATAAGATGTACCAGGATTAAATCTTCCAATAAAAGTATCTGAAAAAATTTTTGTTTGTATTCAACATTTTTTATTTGTATATGTAATCATAAACCAAATAATATTTCAATCAACACAGATGGCATATTTAACAATAGGTCCATAAGACTATTGTTCCCACCTCCTGGGGGCTGGGGAGGGTCACAGCTGTTATAGGACAAAGTTTGCTAGCTTGTTTGTGGCATTTAGGTACAAATGACTGTGCTGCCACTTATAGCAATCTATGGCACATACAATTATGCACGGTATATGACACTGGATAATAAGTATGTTACAAGTTTATGAATTTACTATGTCATGTCATTCTTTTCATCTATGGCAAAGTACATTTTATAGTATATGTTTATATATTTTTATATGTTTAGATCTGTGCTAGTTAGTTTTAACTGTCAACTTCATATAACCCAGAATTACCTGGGAATAAAGTCTCAAATAGGAATTTATGTACATCAGGCTGGAGAGAGGGAGAGAGAGAGAGACAGACAGACAGACAGACAGACAGACAGACAGTTGACCAATGATAGTTGTGTGTAGAATCTACCCTGAAGCTAATTAGCACAAGAATAGTGTAAGGGAGGAAGCAGCAGGTGGGAGCAGGAGAGCAGGTGGGAGCAGGTGAGGACCCACTTGCTACTCTCACTCTGCTCTTGGCTCTGATGTGGTGCTACTTTAAGTCCCTGCCCTGACTTTCTTGCAACAATGGACTAGAACATGAAATTGTAAGCCAAATAAACACTTTCCTCTCCTAAGCTATTTTTTTGTAAGGACATTTTATCACAGCAGCATAAATTAAAATAAAACAACACTGTACTTTTAATTTTAGAGTTTACTCTTATTTATTAAAAGGAAAAAAAAATTTCTGTAAAACAATCAATATGCCATGTTCGGCCAGCAGCAGCTTCAGAGAACTCATCCTTGTACATCCCTTGACTGCCATCAAGAAGGCCCATGCAATGACTGAAGCTAGCATCTAAGTTTGCACACGCTCATTCTGTGATGCTCTCACAAGGACAGTCTCATCTTTAAGGAACACATGCTCATATCGGGCAATATTAATTAAATTACTTACCTCTGAGAGAGATGCATCTACCTTCGAAGAAACTTTCAGGTCTAGCCAGGGCTGATAGTTTTCAAGGAGCAAGGAAGGCCTAAAGTAAAGCAAATAACATAGTCACTTTTAATAAAATACATTATAGTAAAATGTAAGCACTAGGTAAAAGCACTTGCCTTATAAGCCCAATCAACTGAGCTTGGTTTCCAGAGCCCAAATAAAACAGGAAGGAGAGAACCAATTCCACAAATGGTCCTCTGACCTCCAAACATTTGCCATAGCCACGTACCCACACACAAAACCCACATGCATAATTAAAAAGTAGAAAGTGTAGCCGGGCGTGGTGGCGCACGCCTTTAATCCCAACACTCGGGAGGCATTGGCAGGCGGATTTCTGAGTTCGAGGCCAGCCTGGTCTACAAAGTGAGTTCCAGGACAGCCAGAACTATACAGAGAAACCCTGTCTCGAAAAAAACAAAAACAAAAAACAAATAAAAAGTAAAAAGTGTAACTTACCTATGCCGTTTACATTTCACTTTACCACAAACAGCACAGCTATGTCCTTGCGGAAATAACTCTTGAAGTCCTAATTGCTAAAAAACGGAAGAGAGATTAGTTTTTAGTTCCCATAATGTCTCTACTACAAAGAATCAGTTTTTTTGGTAGCTTTGTTACACTTCATGCAAGCACTGAAACTATTATTTCTAATAAGTACCCACTAAACTAACTGCCAGTGAATGCAAAACCCCGAATGGACTACTCTGCGATACACAAGTCACAGCAGGTGTGGCTCAGTGGTCCAGTGGGAGAGAATTCTCTAGCATGCCCAATGGTACGGGTTCAGTGACTCCCACCAGAACACGAAGGAGAAAATATAAGCATGGGAACCAAAACCAGAGGCTCTCTCAGCAGGCATGGAGGTACATGCCTGTAACTCCAACACCCGGGGTGTGGAGGCAGGAGGATCTAGAATTCAAGGCCCATGAGACCCCATCTCTAACAAAACAACAACCAAACCAAACCAAGCCCCCCCCCAAAAAAAACCTTCCTCACTTAAAACTAAAGTCAAATGGCATCATCACTTATAAAAAAATTATCTACTGTGTCTTATACTGCAAAAAACATAAGGAAAAAACAGTATTTTCCATTTCTTCCAAAGCTTAGCTTCAATGAGGGGGAAGGCATGATAATTCCTAAGACTCTGCTGACCAAATCTGCCCAAGAGTTCTGTTTCCTCTACATAAAATACCACAAATCTAAAGTGAGGGACTGCATCAACTTAAAGAACCATAATTTATGATTTAAAAACAGCCCACTAGGGCCTGGGAAAACAGCCAGTGCAAGACCCCAAGCTTCATCAGTGGGAGAAAAAGGATATCTCATTCAATCCTCATCTGCAGACAGAATTTCAAAAATCAGAATTTTGCCTTACAGAGACAGAGTTAATATGCTATTACCACTATTAAATTTCAGAAATACAAATTGGTTTAGTTAAACAAATTGCCTAATGAGTTTTGATTTCTATGGTACACATATGCATTTAAGAGCTTTCCGGAGTGGGAGGGTTGGGGTTAGCTCAGGGATAGAGCACTTGCTAAGTCAGGCACCGGCTCTGGGTTCAACCCTCAGCATGTGGCCACTCACCTGCAGCCTGCACATGAAAGCAACAGCGATGGATTACTATTTAACCAGGGACCCTTTTCATGTCTCTGCTGCAGAACTACCCGGAAAGTTTTTAACAATACTATTTACAGGGCAGTAGCCTAGAACTTTCTCATCAAAATCTGGGCCTAAGTCCAACAATCCATACTGTTGGTGATTCCCAAGGAGGGTCTCTTCTCCAGGCAGCTTTGACAACCTCTGTTCTAGATTAATGGCCTTTGTGGACCACGCACCTAAGGGACAACAAGCTCACAGGATGAACTGCAACTTTCTGAGGGGACCGTATTATCCTTTTATAATTGTTATTAGAACTGTAAACCTTAAAGGCAGAACTACAGGTGCAGCTCGGTGGGAGATTACATGCAAGGGCCTGGGTTCAACCCTCAGCACTAAAAAATAAAATAAAATTATAATATGTGCCTGTGTATTTATACAGGCAAATATAGGTAAATACACATAATGCTCATTTTAAATTTTTTCATATAGTCCATTATAAAATGACAGTAAGTAGATTTTTAAAATCTCTGCTTTACAATGCTTTTAGTAATAAATTTTAACTAGCATAGAGTCACATAAACTGACTTTTAAAAATAAAAATCACAGGGCTGGAGAGAGAGTTCGGGAGTAAGTATGCCGGCTGCTTTTCCTAGGGACTGAAGATCAGGTCTCAGCACCCAGTGTGGGTATCACAACTGCCTGTACCACCAGCTCCAGGGGATCTACTGCTCCCTTCAGGCCTCCAGGGGTACTGCATTCTGCAAGATATGCTCACATAGACATACACCTATACACATATATTTAAAAATGTCTAAGTTCAAAATTTAAAAACACAGCTGGGCAGTGGTGGCGCATGCCTGTAATCCCAGCACTTGGGAGGCAGAGGCAGGCGGATTTCTGAGTTTGAGGCCAGCCTGGTCTACAGAGTGAATTCCAGTACAGCCAGGACTGCACAGAGAAACCCTGTTTCGAAAGAAAAAAAATATATATAAAAACACAATTTTACCTTGGGTTTGTATTTTATTGTGAAGAATATATTTGGTAAGAGGGAATCGGGTCCTAATGAACAGTAGAATGTCACAACTCCAGCAACAAACGACCAGAAGATCATTAAGACATGCAGATACCTTAGAAAAAAAAAATGCAAACGATCAGAACCAAAGGAATCCGTAACATTAAAAGCAATCCCTTCGCTGAGCTACGAAATATTTATTAAGTACCTATTGATCAAGATCAATTTTTCTACTCGGTTAACTTTCTACAATGTATTTGCTAGATATAATATAAATAATAAGATGTATATTAAAATGATATAATTTCACTGAATATAGAAAAGTAAGTGCAACATTTCATTTTCATTTCTATGTGGTTATGTTTTAGAAATCTGAGTCCAGTCTTCCTCACATTGCACCAAAATTCTTATTCTAACTGCAGTTCTGGGGGATCAGATGCCCTCAGAATCAGAAGAGATTTGGGCCTCCACAGACACCAGGCATGCAGGCAAAATACTCATACATGCAAAGTAAAATAAATGAATCCAAAAAATAATTTTTAAAAATACGGCCCCCGAGAGGAATCTGAAGAGGCAAGCAGCCAAATCAGGTACTGTGCCACACGATGCGCAATATTAAGGTGTCTCAAAACAGCCATGATGCTGGACATGGTGGCGCAGGCCTTTAATCCCAGCACTCGGGAAGCAGAGGCAGGCGGATTTCTGAGTTCGAGGCCAGCCTGGTCTATAGAGTTCCAGGACAGCCAGGGCTACACAGAGAAACCGTGTCTCGAAAAACCAAAAAAACAAAAACAAAAACAAAAACAGCCATGATACTGCAGATACCAATCCCCTCACACAGTTCAAGTTTTAATGACCACAGTGCGTTTATTAATTGTGAATAATTGTATAAAACATAAGCTTTACTATTAGCTCTCCAGTCCAAAAGCCACAAGATCCAGGTGACCAATCACACCGTTTCTATTAATAACTGATGGCTCACGTACAACAGCAAAACATGGAGCTGTGTTACCTCCTTGTTCCCAATAATAACCTTGTGTAACGTTTTATAAAAATGGATAATTTCAAGTGGAAACTGACTCACACGCATGAAAGTGGTACAAGGAAATGAGCAACAATAATGCTAGAAGTGAAATTCAAACAAGAAATAAATACAATTACAGAGAAAATGGGTCCTTGTGGGAATCTGGACACTAGTATTGTTTAAGATTCTAGATATGTGGGACTGAGGATGCAGGTCAGCTGGTAGAGTGCTTGCCTCACATGCAGGAAGAAGCCCTGGGCTTAATCTCTAACAGCACATAAACCAGGCATGCCTCTGATGAAGTCATCTTTAGCCAGCCTGGGCTCAAATGGTGACAGGAATATTAATAGCAAAGGGTAAAAACACCTCTCAGTGATTTTGGCAAAAATCTTTACATTTAAGGAAATGTTTTATGACAGTGAATGAAAAACTGAAAATCAGCCCACATTTAGAAACTTGGCATTTAGATGCACAAAAGATACTTCATATACTAAATTCAAATTACTCTCTATTATACTTTCTCTCTACAGAGAAATAAGAGGAACTACAGGAACTAGAAACTGGGGTGCGCTCAGTCTTATCCCCTCTCAATAGTTTTCTGAAGCTCTAATAACTGACAGCTATGTCTCCTTAAAAAAAAAAAAATGGCAGTGAGAAGAAAGTGAAGCCACACCCACAGAGGACAGGAGAGGAAGAGTGAAGTCACACTCACAGAGGACACAGGAGAGGAAGAGTGAAGTCACACTCACAGAGGACACGGGAGAGGAAGAGTGAAGTCACACTCACAGAGGACAGGAGAGGAAGAGTGAAGTCACACTCACAGAGGACAGGAGAGGAAGAGTGAAGTCACACTCACAGAGGACACGGGAGAGGAAGAGTGAAGTCACACTCACAGAGGACACGGGAGAGGAAGAGTGAAGTCACACTCACAGAGGACACGGGAGAGGAAGAGTGAAGTCACACTCACAGAGGACACGGGAGAGGAAGAGTGAAGTCACACTCACAGAGGACACGGGAGAGGAAGAGTGAAGCCACACTCACAGAGGACACGGGAGAGGAAGAGTGAAGCCACACTCACAGAGGACACAGGAGAGTAAATGAAGAGGTTGGTGTGGTTTAGGTTTGGTTGGGTTTGGTTTGGTTTTTTTAGGCTGTTCTTATTGTGTAAACTAGACTGGCCTCAAACTCTCAGAGATCCACGGGCCTCTGTCTCCCAAGTGCTGAAATCGAAGGTATGTGCCATCATACCTAGTACAAGATCTTAGTAGTATTCTCAGTACTGTTTCCTGTTTCTCTAAGGCCCACTTAACAGTACTCTGCTCTTTTGTATTCGCTTGGTCAAACCAAGAGTTTCTGAAATTCTGTCAGCTACACCAATGATTGGGTTGTCAAGATTGCTCAGCAACCCACCTAATGACACAAGCATGATGACCTAATTTGATCCCTGGAACCCACACAAAGGTGGAAAGCGAGCCAACTTCACAACATTGTGCTCTGACCACCACACACAGTTGTTATAACTTGTCATACAAACCTACACATTACAAATTAAATGAGAAATGAAATATAGGTAGAGAGCAATTGAAATATATATACAAAAAGAAAAATACAGAGGAAATAAAATCTTTCTTTTTAAAATCATTTTATTCATTTACATTCCAAATGACACCTCCCTTTCCTCCCCAAGCTCTCATCCCCCATCTCCCCCCTCCCCTTTGCATCAATGAGGGTTCTCCTCTACCTACTCCTGTCTCACCACCCTAGCATCCAAGGACTCTGGGGCATCAAGCTCTACAGAACTAAGGTCCTCCCCTCCCATTGATGTCAGAGAAGGCCATCCTCTGCTACATATACAGCTGGAGCCATGGGTCTCTCCATGTGTACTCCTTGGTTGGTGGTTTAGTTCCTGGGAGCTCTGGGGGAATCTGGTTAGTTGATATTGTACGTCCTATGGTGTTGCAATTCCCTTCAGCTCTTTCAGTCCTTCCCCTAGCTCTTCCACTGGAGTCCCTGGGCTCAGTCCGATGGTTGGTTTTGAGTATCTCTATCTATACTTGTCAGATGCTGGTAGAATCTCTCAGGAACAGTCATACTGGGCTCCTAAAGCAAGCGCTACTTCAACAAGTATTGGGGTTTGGTGTCTGTAGCTGGGATGGACCCCTAGGTGGGACAGCCTCTGGATGGCCTTTCCTTCAGTCTCTGTTCCAATTTTGTGCCTGTTTTTCCTTTGGACAGGAACACTTCTGAGTTAACAATTTTGAGATGGATGGGTGGTCCCATCCCTCAACTGGGGGCCATGCCTATCTACTGGAGGTGGTCTCTACAGTTCTATATCCCCTACGTTATGTATTTCACCTAAAGTCATCTCTGTTGGGTCTTGGGAGCCTCTCACTTCCCTGGACATCTGGGACTTTCTAGTGGCTACCCCCAGTTCCCCATCCCCCAAGAAAGCCAGGCAGTAGTGGCACATGCCCTAAATCTGAGCACTTGGGAGGCAGAGGCAAGTGGCAGGCAGAGGCCAGCCTGCTCTACAAAACAAGTTCCAGAGCAGCCACAGCTATCTAGAGAAACCCTGTCTTGGAAAAAAAAAAAAATGAAACAA
This sequence comes from Mus musculus, assembly GCF_000001635.26. NCBI lineage: Eukaryota > Metazoa > Chordata > Mammalia > Rodentia > Muridae > Mus > Mus musculus. The sequence goes on from NC_000075.6 coordinate 88,426,530, forward strand.
AAACAAACAAACAAACAAAAAAGTCTTAATTAAGTCATAGGTCAGGGATGGTGATTCCCCCCAGAAGTTCTTTTATTGTTAAAAATTGTTTTTGCTATTCTGGGTTTTTTGTTTTTCCATGTGAAATTGAGAATTGTTCTTTCCATGTCTTTGAAGAATTGTGTTGGAATTTTGATGGAGATCGTGTTGAATTTGTAGACTGCTTTTGAAAGGATGGCCATTTTTACTGTGTTAATCCTACCAATGGAGAGCATGGGCGATCTCTCCATTTCTGAGGTCGATTTCTTTCTTGAGAGACTTGAAGTTCTTGTTGTACAGATGTTTCACTTGCGTGGTTAGAGTCACCCCAGGGTATTTTATGTCACTTGTGACTGCTGTGAAGGGAGAAAAGTAGCAGCCTTGCTCTGAATGCACCCTGGCTGTAATACAGAGAGTGGGCTTGTGTAGGAGCGCACTGGCTGGTCTGAGAGCTGCCGCAGTAATCTAGAAGCAGGATGAGGAGCCTGACCAAGGAACAGGCAGACAGAAAAAGTGGATTCCCATAACAAACAGAAGAAAGAATTAAGAGACTGGATTCCCTGGAGCTAAAGTCATAGACAGTTTAGAAATAAGTAGGTGATTAGGTATGAGCAAAAAGAAAGCCGGGCGTGGTGGTGCACACCTTTAATCCCAGCACTTGGGAGGCAGAGGCAAGCGAATTTCTGAGTTCGAGGCCAGCCTGGTCTACAGAGTGAGTTCCAGGGCAGCCAGGGTTACACAGAGAAACCCTGTCTCGAAAAACCAAAAAAAAAAAAAAAAAAAAAAAGAAAAGAAAAGAAAAGAAAAGAAAGAAAGAAAAGAGGGGAGGGGAGGGGAGGAAAAGGAAAAGGAAAAGGAAAAGGAAAAGGAAAAGGAAAAGGAAAGGAAAGGAAAGAAAAAGGAAAGAGTGCAAGGGTGCAGGACACTAGAGTGACACATGCCTTTAATCCCAGTGCTTGGGAGGCAAAGATAAGTGGATTTCTCTAAGTTCGAGGCTAGCCTTGTCTACATAGTGAGTTCAAAATAGCCAGAGCTACAGAGTGAGACTCTATCTTGAAAGTAAATGATAGATAGATAGATAGATAGATAGATAGATAGATAGATAGATAGATAGATAAGTTAGTTAGTCAGTCAGTCGGTCAGTCGGTCAATCTTTGGACCAGCCAAGTTTCAAGTGTCTTAAGATGTGCCACAGAAAAAGACCAACAAACTGCTATATATGGTAATTCTTTACAGAGAATATTAAAGCATTAGAAATTAGAGAAATGACCATTGATGTCACAGGAATAAATAACATGACCCAAGAAGAAAAGGGAGAGTTTTAAAACTGCAGAGGAGGCTAGAGAGAGGGCTCAGCAGCAGTGAAGAGCACAACACCTTTGCAGAAACTCAAGTTCCATTCTTACCTGGCTCTAAGCTGTCTGTAACTTCAGCTCCAGGGGATCCAATACCCTCTTCTAGCCCCTAGGACTCCTGCATGTATGCGATGCATATAAACTATAAACTCACACAGGCATACACACATGTGCATTAAAATAATATTTTTTTAATTTTTAAACTCAAAATAGAAAACTAGCTAAGCATAAGCCAGCAAGCCACAGTCCTCCATGGTTTCTGCTTGAGTTCCTCCGAAGACTTCCCGCAATGATGGACTGTAACCTGTAAGCTGAACCTGTAAACCCTTTCCTACCCGGAGCTGCTTTTGATCTGAGTAGCTTATTACAACAAACAGGGAGGAAACTAGAAGAGCATCACCACTCAAGATTTGGATTTCGTCAGGAGTAGAATGGATGATGCTGAAGTAGAACAGAGAAAGCAAGAGGCTGTGAGACCTAAGCTAGCGTGACTCGAAACTCAACTGTGTGAATCAGCAGCAGAGGGCAATGGCAAGGAAGAAAGAGGGTTCAAGACACCAGGACTGACTGGATGTGGAAAGGACACTAGTCAGCAGTACAACTTTCCGTATTACTTATTATTTACAAACAGAGCCCAGGCTGACCTTGAACCTGCGTTCCTCCAGCCTGTTTCCTGGATGCTGCAATCAGAAGATTTTGGTCTTAGGCACTTTCTAGTGACAGCAATGTCCACTGAATGGTCATATAAATGGGAGACTCAGTCACCTTGATATAGACTAGGTTATCTGATAGGTTGTTCCCACAAGCACTGAGGTCACCTAATCGAGAGCAGAATTTACAGCAGAGGGTCTATAAGCTAGGAGCCAGCCTTGTATATAAGTGAGGATAACTGACCTGGTGAGTGCCCTCAGAGAGAAAAGAGACTTCTGCTTCCTTAGCAGAGTAAGCAGTGCTAGGCTTGCCTTCCCACCACAAAGAACCATGAATGTAGATAAAAAGGTATGTAATAACTAATCTTAGCAAGGCAGGCAGGACTGCAGAGCTGGGACCCGTGAGAGAAGAGCCCATACCAGTGGGCTCCGTGTGCATTCCAGGTTCTTCCCACATAACTCAGAATTGGAAGATGCAGCCACTGAGACAGGGAAAAAAAATACGGAAATCCTAACATCTTATACAGAGCGGCCACGTTAAGTGAAAAGGTCAGGCCACGCAACCATAAAAAACCCACTCAGAATTCGATACTTGAGAAACATCCACTGTATGCCTATTATTAAAAATACTCTCAGGGCCCACGTGATGGCTCCGTGGGTAAAAGGAGCCTGCTGCCAAGCCTGACTACTTGAGCCCACACGGTGGAGGGGAGAACTGTCTTCCCAAAGCTACTCTCCACGGGACAGATGTGATACAGGTGCATGTGTGAGCACACACATGAGGACTGAATAAAACGATCTCTCAGGAACTAAACTTACCAACGCCTACCCCTCAGAAAAACACTATGGCTCCGCAGTATTTACAAAATGTCTCTGAAGCTTTGCAGTCCCTTCTTCACCGGTGTGAACCTGTTTCTATTTCTTTATTCAACCGTCTCCCTGAACTAAAGAAGAATATTCTATATCCAAACTGAAAAAACTTAAGTGAATCTTACATTTGCAGACCAACTCAGAAGTAACAGCTACACCTGCTTCCCCAAAGTCATTTCAGCCGTGTATAAATCCAAATGCAGAAATTTTAAAACTAATTAATAATTCCAGTGTATGTCACGTGTGTTTTAGCATTCACAAGTAAATGTCTTATGAAGTATTCACATCAGACATTAACATTTCTGAAACAAATATAAACAGTGAAAAATTAATCAGTGAGAAATAAACACCACTAGTAGTCTCATGTCTGTTCATGTCATCAAATGTAATTTGATATGTATTAGGAAAAAAAAAAGTAACTTTTTAAGAGTGCCTTTTGAATTTCACAGTACAGTGTAAGAACTATAGAACCAGCCTCTGGGCACATGCCCGTGGTCCTGCTTACCTGCAAGGCTGAGGCAGATGGAAGAGTTTGGAGCGAACCTGAAGATAGTAAAAGCCCTATCTCATGATGATGATGGTAAATTAACCTAAAATTTATTTTAAAAAGGACTCTGAGGCAGAAAGTTCCCAGCCTGAGCTACATTAAGAGTTCAAAGTCAGCTTAGGCTAGCTAGCCTAAGGGCCTGTCTTGAAAAAAAAAAGAAAGAAATAGACCTATACTTAGAAGGAATGATAGCAACCCTTACGTACACTAGTGCTAGCTGTAACTAAAATCAACTAGAACACAATAAAACTTTCTAGTGTTAAGATATTAAAGCAGAAACAATGTGTAGCCTTAGGAGAATGAAGCTGGTAGTTATAGCCCAGGGATGGTCTCCCTCGCAGGCAGCACAAAGACAGTTTTACTGAAATGCCTTCTGAGGAGACTCTCAGCCCTCGGCTGTCATTGAGGAGCTGGAAAGATATACAGCGAAGGCCCCTACAACAAGGGATTATCTGGCTTGAGACACTGACAGTACTGATTATAAGGCACCCTGCACTCATCAGCAAAGGGAAATGCATTCCACACGCTAGGTGAGAAAAAGGAATTCCAAGTACACCATAAGGAAATAGTAATAATAATAATAATAATAATAATAATAATAATAATAAACCAACAGAAAAGACAGCAATGGCAAACAAACTCAAACAAAACAGAAGCTGAGTCTTAGAAAAATAAAAAATAAAACAAGCCAACCTCTAAAAGAGTCTATTAGCTGTTTCAAAATGTTGTTCCTACTGTTCCTAATGTAGTTCCTAAGGCTGGAATACTTATCTATTGTTTTGATTGCAGATGTATGCATTTGAGGGTAATATATTCACACTTAAGCATATTTGTGGATGCCAGAGGAGGGTGTCAGGGGCTCTCCCAGAACCTGAAGCTCTCTGGGTTGGCTGGTTTGTTTGTTTGTTTGTTTGTTTGGGCTAGGCAAGCAGCCAGCAAGCTCCAGCCATCCTCCTGTATCTGTTACCTCAATGCTGGAGCCACAGGAGTGGGACTGAGCCTGGCTTGTATAGGAGTGCTAAGATCTGAACTGACAAGTCCCTCTAGTTTGCATAGCAAACACTTATTAGCATCTCTACTGCAACTCTACTGTGTTTTGTTGCATTTTTTTTGAAAACCAAAGACTTTTTTTAAAGATGTACATGTGTGAATAAAGATATGCACACATGTATGTGCAAGTGGCCACATGTCCAGAAAAAGGTGCTAGATCTCTTGGGAGTGTGGATTCCTGGGATGTATGAGCTATCCACTTTTTGGCGCTGGGGTCTGAACTCTGATCCTCATAATAAAGCCATTCATTCATTTATTTCTTTTATGTATATGAGTACTCTGTCACTGTCTTCAGACACACCAGAAGAGGGCACCCGATCCCATTACAGATGGTTGTGAGCCACGATTTGGTTTCTGGGAATTGAACTCAGGACGTCTGCAAGAGCAGTCAGTGCTCTTAACCGCTGAGCCACCTCTCTAGCCCATTTGAGCCATTCATAACGGAGCCATCTCACCAGCATCCCCTCGTGGGTTTAAAGCACCTACCTTACCTGTCAGTACTCATGGGCCACCTTCTGTACTTCACCCAACCTCTCCCCACAAAGCTGATCTCCCATAACCACCTCCAGGGTCTAGACCTGTGGCTCTGCCTGACCTTCCTAACACATGAACCATCGCCAACCTGCAGATCTATCCCTGGCCATTCAACCAGTGCCCTAGCCTTCTGGTCACCCTTGTGCACTTGACAACGAACTATTTTGAGCCGAAGAGAAGAATGGGCACAGCAGAGAGACTGAAAAAAAAAAAAAGAAAAAAGAAAAATATAAGGCCATAATATTAAAACACAAAGTATCACTAAAAACACACAAACATCACAATGAGCACAATCAACACACACTTTATCACAATAACTTTATCTATCAATGGCTTTAATTACCCAATAAAAAGACACAGTCCAATTGAATGGGTCAAGAAACAAAACCCATCTATTGTCTATGATATATCTTAGCTTCAACAATAAATACCATCTTAGAGTAAAGGACAGACAACAGTATTATAAACAAATGGGACCAGGAAACAAGCAAGCATCAGAACCCTAACATCTGACAGAAGAGAATTCAAACTAAAACTAACCAGGAGAGGTAGAGGGGAATACTTCTTTCTAATCAAGGAAAGAGTTAACCAGGAAGACAATAAATACTATTTAAAACATATATGTACCAAACTCTAGAACACCCAATTTAATTCAAAATAAACAATTAATTAATTAATGTAAAAGCTGGACTTAAAAGATACACAATAACACCAATTCTTTTAATAGAGGTGATTTCAGTACCCTTCTTTCCTGTCTTGCACAAAGACAAATCTTGATAAATTCAAAATACTGAAATAACCTCTTGTGTCTTATATACAACAACGTAATAAAACTTAACACTGACAAAAGACAAACATCTAGTAAATACAAAACCTCATAGAAATTAAGCAACTCACTACTAAATGATGACTGGGTCAAGAAATTAAAAATCTCCTGAAAATAAACCAAAAGGAAAATCCAACACAACAAAACCTTTGAATTAAAACAAAACAAAACAAACAAACAAACAAAAAAACCCAACTTTGGAATTCTTTGAAAGCAATTGCCTATGAGAGAAATTTATAGCTCTCCAAAGTACCTACATAAAACGTCAGGAAGAGCCGGGCTTGGTGGCACACACCTTTAATCCCAGGCAGAGGCAGGTGGATTTCTGCGTTTGAGGCCAGCCTGGTCTACAGAGTGAGTTCCAGGACAGCCAGGGCTACACAGAGAAACCCTGTCTTGAAAAAACAAAACAAAACAAAACAAAAAAAGTCAGGAAGATTTGTGGGGCTTGGATGATGACCAAAAAAATTAATAAATAAAACAAACCCAAGTCCAGTCAACAGCAAGAAATAATAAAAAGCAGAGCAGAAATTAGTGAAACAGAAACAAACAAACAAACCAATACAAAGAATTAGTGAATCTATGTGCTGGTTCTTTGAGAAGATAGACAAGACCTGTCAATCCTTGACCCAATTAATGGAAAGAGAAAGAAAGAAAGAAAGAAAGAAAGAAAGAAAGAAAGAAAGAAAGAAAGAAAGAAAGAAAGAAAGAAAGAAAGAAAGAAAGAAAGAAAGAAAGACAGACAGACAGACAGGGAAGGAAGGGAGGGAAGGGAGGGAAGAAAGGAGGGTAGGAAAGAAGGGAGAAAGAAAGAAAGACAGACAGGCAGACAGACAAGGAAGGGAGGGAAGGAAGGAGGGAAGGAAGGAAGGAAGGAAGGGAGAGAGAGAGAGAGAGAGAGAGAGAGAGAGAGAGAGAGAGAGAGAAAGAGAACTCAAGATGACAGAGTCAAAAATAAAACAGTGAAACATTACAACAAACACCAAAGAAATTCAGAATAGTATAAGGGAATAATTTCAAAATATATATTCCATTAACCAAAAATTAAAAAATAAAAGAAATGGATGTCTAACTCCAACCAAATCACCAAAATTAAATTAAGAAGTCAACAACCTAAAAAGATTAACTACAGCCAAGCTTTCTTAAATCATTCAAAAACAACAGGATCAGAAAAAGAGCTCCCAAACACTTTCTACAAAGCCAGTATTACTCTAATACCCAACCCAGGTAAAGACACAGAAAAAACAAAACAAACAAACAAACAAAAAAAAAACTACAGGCCAATATCCTTGGTGATCTTAGACTGGAAGAAAAAAAAACTGCTCAATAATCTTTTGCAATCAGAATACAAACATACATCAAAAAGATTATACAGTACATCATAACCAAGTGAGATTTTCCCTGAAATGCAGCAATGTCAAAACACATGCAAGTCAATAAACATAATCAACGACATAGACAGCCTTAAAGACAAAAATCACATGATCATCTCAACAGACACAGAAAGGCTTTTGACAAATCCAACATGACTTCATGATAAAGTTCTAGAGAATGGAGGGCTAGAGGGAACATACCCCAACACAATGAAGGCTCTAAATGAGAAGCTCACAGCCAACATCATCCTAAATGGAGAAAAGCTTGAAGTACTCTCACTCAAGTCAGCGGCAAGATACTGGCACTGTCCCCATACCATACCTTTTCAACATCATGGTTAAAGTACTAGCTGGAACAATAAGGCAAGAGAAGGAAATTAAAGGGATGCAAATAAGGAAAGAAGTCAAACTATCCCTATTTGCAGATTATATAATACTATATACTAGACATCCCCTAATATCTACTAGAGAACTTCTAGAAATGATAAAGAAATCCATCAATGTCGCACAATACAGAATCAACTTACAAAAATCAATAGTCATTCTATACACCAACAACATACATACAAAGGAACTGATAGACACACTCCCATTCGCAATAGCCTCAAAGAAAATAAAATATCTAGGAATAAACCTAACCAAGGAAGTAAATGATAATCTATGGTTAAAACATTAAAACTCTGAAGAAAGAGATAAAGACACCAGAAAAGCCGGCGGTGGTGGCACACGCCTTTAATCCCAGCACTCGGGAGCAGAGGAAGGCAGATTTCTGAGTTTGAGGCCAGCCTGATCTACAGAGTGAGTTCCAGGACAGCCAGGGCTACACAGAGAAACCCTGTCTCAAGAAAAAAAAAAAGACACTAGAAAATGGAAAGACATCCCACATTCATGGATTGGTAAAATAATATTCTGAAAATGGCCATTCTACCAAGAGCTATTTACAGACTATATGTAATCTCAATCAAAATCTCCATCCCATCATTTACAGAAGTAGAAAACCTGTCCTGAAATTCATATGGAGCCAAAATAGGCCCCAGAAAGCCAAAACAATCCTGAGCAAAAAAAAAAAAAAAAAAAAAAAAAAAGGAGGAGGAGGAGGAGAAGAGGAAGAAGGAAGAAGGAAGAAGGAAGAAGGAAGAAGGAAGAAGGAAGAAGGAAGAAGGAAGAAGAAGAAGAAGAAGAAGAAGAAGAAGAAGAAGAAGAAGAAGAAGAAGAAGAAAATGTGGGAGGGATTATCATTCCAGATCTTAAGATGTATTACAGAATCAAAACAATAAAAACAATATGGAACTGGCACAAAGGTAGACATGTAGACCAAGAAAACAAGTCAAAGGCCCAAACTTAAATATACGTAACTTCAGCCATTTAGTATTTGACAAAGATACCAAAAATAAGCTAGAAAAAAAGAAAGGATCTTCAACAAACGGTGCCAAAAAAAAAAAAAAAACTGAACGGCCAAATGTAGAATGAAATTAGATCTGTACCTATCACCTTCCACCAAAATGAATTCCATATGGATAAAAGACTTCAATCTGAAGCCCGAAACACTGGAACTCTGGGAGAAAACAGGAATGTCTACATGATTAAAGTATACAGAGGATGTTCTCAATAGGATCCCATCTGCCCAAGAAGTAAGGCCAACAATTGACAAGAGGAACTTAAAAACTAAAAAGCTTCTACTCAGCTATCAAAAAAATCAACTGGGTAAAGAGGAAGCCCACAGAATGTGAGAGCATCTTTGCTAGCTATAAATCTGACTGGGGATTAATATCCAAAATATATAAAGAACTCATTAAAAAAAAAACTATAGTGGTAGATCTGCTCTAATCTTGCCAGCAGCAGCTGCTCAGGTTCCTTGCTACAGCTCCAATACTCAAATGAAAGACATACACACACACACATACACACACACAGTCTTATATTTAACATGCCTTAATCAGCTCAGTGGCTGGGCCATTCCTAAACTTCCATGTTGCTAGCGTCTCCCCTCCAATACTCCTGGATTACTACTTACTAAAATCTATATTCCATCTTTGCTACTCCAGACCAAATGAGGGGGCTGGGGCCGCTCCCCGGCTTTTACATAGCTGGTACTCTATCTTCCACATCTCTCAAGCCTGCATCCTATTCCTTCCCTGGAATGGCAAGTCTCCTCCTTCCTCAGTCTCTTTGCCCACAAATCCTAAAGTCCCACCTCTGACTCCCTGCCCAGCCATTGGCCACATCAAGTTTATTGACTAATCAAAGCCAAGTTGAGGCAGGGATCCTCAGCATCTTACATGCAGACATGTGGGTTTCTGTGTAACTTTGGGAGCTGAATAAACACTAGCAGCATTAGAACCAATCAACAACACCAACCCATCAAAAAATGCACCTAAACAGACAGTTCTCAAAAGAAGAAATGAAAATGGCTAAGAAATATATTAAATGCATGTTCATCATCCTTAGCACTTAGGAGAATGCAAATCAAAGCAACTTTTAACTTTTCTCTTACCCCAGTCAGAATGGAAGAGCAACAAAACAGCAAATGCTGGAGAACCGTAGGAAAAAGGGACCTTGCATCGACTGTTGGTGGGACTGCAAATTGCTGCAGCCATGATGGAAATCATTGTGGAGAATTCTCAAAAGGCTACAAGTAAATTTATGACAGGTCACCTACACCACTTCTTGGCAAGTGTCCACCAGGCTTGCCACCTTACTCCACACACACTTGCTCAGTCATGTGCACTGCCTCTCTAGTCATACATAGCAGCAAGAGATGGAAAGAGCCTCAGTGTCCTCCAAGCGATGAATGGATACTGAAAAGTATGGTGCAGATACATCAGGGACTACTATGTGTACTATAATTGCTGTAAAGAAAAACGAAAATGTAAAAAAAAAAAAAAAAAAAAAATCAGAGTAGATGAACCTACCAGTTCCTTTTGGCAGAAGAGACCATGTTTTCCCAAATGACATTCCATGGACAATATAAGCATATACAGCATATATGTTTATATCTATGTGTGTCTATGTGTGTACATGTCTGTCTGTCTCTCTCACACACATACACACATCACAGCAGTACACATCTTAAAGAGAAGTACATGTGTCATAAAAAGCTCATTACTCATCCTGCTCTGCACCTTCCCTAATTCTTTTCCTGAAAGGCTCGCTAACCACTTATTCAAAGAAAACACTGTGGGGGCGCTGGAGAGAGAGCTCAACAAGGGGGGGGGGGCAGGACTGCCCTTCTAGAGGATGAGGAGTCCATTCCTAGCACCCACATGGCCGCTCACTGATGTCTCTAATTCCATTTCCTGGGGAACCAAGACCATCTTCTGGCCACCATCAGCACTGGATGGGCGTGGTGCCGATACACCTGCAGATAAAACACCCATGGACGGGGCTGGAGAGATAGCTCAGCAATTAAGACCACTGACTTCTCTTCCAGAGGTCCTTGGTTCCAAATCCCAGCACCCACATGATGCCTCACAGCCATCTGTAATAGTGTATCTGAAGACAGCTACAGTGTACTCATACACATAAAATAAATAACTTTAAAAACCACCCATAGACATAAAATAATAAAATAAAAGGGACAGTACTGTGATGTTTAATGTCACTTTAGTTGATTCAATAGGAACAAATCGGGGGGAAGTATGCAAAAATAATTTTGCTCACAAATATGACCATTCAGAGATAAAAATGTATGTGTATTTTCTCCCTTCTTTGCATAATACCAATTCATAGTACAGATCACATATCACATTACATTCTATGACTTCCTACTTTGGTGACCTCAGAATTGCTAGTTCAATCTGTCCCCAACACATGGCTGATGCACCTTAGAGAAGAATTATACTTTAGTCAGTTTCCATCGAAGAAAGTTGAGGACAAAACTCACATCCTATAGTTTACATTTTGCTCGGCTTTGCTAGTCCAGCTTGAAACACCTTTCAGAGGACAGAACTGTATTAAGTAACTAGTAATGTCTGCTGTTAAAGGAACTCACTTCTCCCACAGCCCTACAATCAAGCACCTCATCATCACAAGCCGGGCACTTTTTCTGTAAGACAGTAATTCATAGTAATTACTATCTGTTAATCTATCGCTTAAGCCCCAATTCTACAAAGCCACCAAGATGGCAGAAACGAGAGAGAGAGAGAGAGAGAGAGAGAGAGAGCGAGAAATGAAGGAAAACAACAAAACTGTTGTCAGAATCACAGGAAATAGCCTTAGTGAAACTACTAAGTCAAATCTCTTGTGTATGTTTCTCACTGTTATTCTTGCAAATGAATTACTTCAAAATAAAAGGCGACTGCTTGTTCAAAACAGAGAAAAGAATGTGACGATGTTTTTAAGTACACATCTTTTCTACTATCACTGCACCCATACTACTTCTGGAAATATAAAACACAACAAGCTTCAGGGGCGGAGACTTCTGACCTCAAAATGTCAATTTAACTACAGATCTTGAAAAAAAAGAAAAACCAGAATATTGTAGAGTTGCGATGGGTACTACACTGCTTTCTGACTTTGGGTCAAAAACCAGTATTTTAAAGAGACGAAATTGTGGTTGCAAAGGTGTGTGCCGGTGTGAGGGCGTACTGTTGCGAGAGAAGGCTTCCCCAAGAGGAGAGGCTGCGACAGAACCTTGAAGCCACCTCCCTCCGATCACCTTTACTGAACTGAGGTGGCATTACAGATTGTAATTGTAAAACAGACGATAAAGGCTCGTCATTGAGAAATGGTCAAAAAGGAGAGGTTGAGAGCCAGGTAACCACGAAGGCTGCGTGGTCCCGGGCCCGCACCCGTCCGCATATCCGGGAGCAACCTGGGCCGCCCTTCCCGAGACCGCGGTGCAGAGTGCGCTCCTGCCCGCCGCCCAGCAGCCTGCGGGCTCTCGAGCGGCCGCCGCGGGGCCAACAGCAGGTACCTGTTGAGGAGCAGCGAGGCGACGCTGAGGCAGAGCAGCAGAAAGCAGAACAGCGGATACTGACGGCAAATCTCGCGCCCCACGTCCAGCCGCAGCCGCTGCTTCAGCCTCCCGCAGATCGTCCGCACCCAAGACCCCATCTCAGTCCACGCAGGGGAGGACGTGCCGCCCTCAGAGGCAGAGGCGGAGGGCACCCCCAAACCCCGGCGGCGGAGCCACATTGCCACCCACCACCCAGCTTCACAGCTAGACTCAGCCGCACAAGGCCCCGCCCCGCAACCCTCGCCGCGCGTGCGCAACCAACGCCCCAACCACACGCAAGGCCGCCCCAAGGCCGCCGCCACCATCCCGCGGGAGGACTGGGGAGCGCTCGGACTGACGTTCTGGCGCGGCCACCCACTTTCCTTATCCGGAAGTCCAGGGAAACCTAGAATGCAGACTGGCAGAAGAGTGTGGGAAAGCTAATTGCACAGCAGCCGCGTGCGGCTCCTGGAGCCCTCTGGGAAATGTAGTCCATACAGCGGACCCTGCCGCCTCAACCTCTCGGATTCTCGTTGCCACACCTAAGGGAGAGGAGGAAAGGACGCCTTCAAGTCCGCTTTTTAAAAGGGGATCAAGCTGGGGCGTATGACAACCTACCCGCCCGCCACCCACCCGCAATCCACCTCCGAAAGAAAGTCATGTTAGCCACGTAACCAACAACGAGGGAGTCACCTCACCCCGCGATCTTAACCATAACCCAGCGTGTGACGACAGCAGGCTTGGAATCTGGATAGTCCCTTTTAGAATTTCATTCAGCATTTTGTAGGAGCTAAAACTCAGGCATGTAAAGCGTTTGAATTTACCCTACAAACATTACCCTTAGAGCGTAAGCTATTCTAGTTTCAACTACAGCATAATCACATCGCTGAGACAAGCAAGATCCTGCTCGGGATCGCTTCTTAGCGAAAACAGAATTTCATGCTATTCTGACACTGGCAGTTTCCATCAAGCCACCTCTCTCCCCTAGACAGGGAAACAGAACTCCTTGTTTTCTCAAGTGTATGTGCAGCTTCATTAATATTTTCAATATTCTGAAAAGGTGGGTGATCCTTAGTGGCTCATTTCCTTTACAGGATGTACCATCCTTTCTTCCCATTACAGCTGTTAGAAATTCAGGTCTTTGTCCTTAAATTTACATGTATTCCTAATTTCTTCAGAACCAACTTTAATACAACGTGTACCAAAGAACATTAAATACACACTAGCAGTATCTTTAGATGACAGTAACATTTCCACTCATGAAGTGTGCATCTGTCACCAAATTCTTTATATATATATATTCTTTATATACTCATGTGAAGTTTCAAGGTACACACTTAACATTCACTTTTGTAATTTTACACTGTTAACTCCACAAAGAGCACGGTAAATCCCAACAGGGATCAGTAGTCTGGACACAGCAAATACACACTCTCAAACAAATCACAGGACCAAAGGGCTGTAACCCAGTAATAATGTTTACCAAACGTGTAGGGTTTGATACCGAGATTTGCAAAATAGCCTTCCCTTACTGAAATAGACTGGGGCTAATAATGAAATAGAAACCGTTTGGATTAAGTGTATGTTAATCTTCATGCACCGTAAAATGCCTAGTGTGAATCTAAGTGATTTAAACTGGTTAGTCATTTGTCTTGCATTTTGTATTGCTTTGCTTCTAAGTTTCTGAACTTGTTAACCAAGATAGTGTACCTTTAATAGATTGTTTTTCATTTCTGCTCAAATTAGACACCTTTGAAACATTTGTCTAATTCCTTTGCAGAACTTAAAATGAACTAGGCAATTTGTCTATATTGGTTTTAGAGTGAATTTCTTCCCTAACAGGATTTTTGGTTGTAATGAGGACTTAACTGTCTCATAAATTGTTATCAGTGCACAACTTAACTAAATATCTTTCCACAAGACCCCACTGCTATGACTTCACCCATGAAAATTAACTTCTAAATGTTTCTTCACTCTTAAAGTTTACTATCCACTTTACACTTATGAAGTTTTCTAACTTATATTAAGCTCCCTAGAACAGCTATGACATTTCCTCAATCGATCCTGTTTATGAAATTCTGCCAGGCAATGATGGTACACGCCTTTGATCCCATCAATGGAGGGCAGGAGCAGGTGTGGATCTCCGAGTTTGTCTTCAGAATGAATTCTAGAACAATCAGGGCTACACGAGAAAGGGGAAAAGAAAACGCTGTCTTGCCTAATACTATGAACTGGATTTGCTTCAGCTCCTGCACTCTCATCTCTGATGGATTTAATTGTAAAGATTGAGTTGGGTGAATGGTGCTTACTTTGTACAGTTTTAGGTTTGAAAAAAATGAAAATTACAACTAATCCACTGGTCAAGGTGAAAATATGAAATCACACTGAACTCCAGAGGTTTGCTACTCCCCACCTCCAGCTGCCCCACTTAAAAATTCTAAGCATTGTATTTTGTTAGTCTCTGACCATGTGAAATGTGTACTGTTAAGTATAAAATATAAAGAAAAAAACTAATTTTTTTAGCCTAACTGGGAGAAAATATAAAATACACATGCACTAAATAATAGTAGTGCCTTGGACTGCAAACGCAGAGCACTGAGATTTTTGAAGGAGCCTCATGCTGCGGGCAGGTCTCGAACTCTTGACAATTCACACTGCCTCAGCCTCAAGTACTAAGATTACATGCATGAGTCATAATGCTCAGCAAATGTATTTTGAAAAATGATGCATTTGTCTGTACTAGACATGTTTACAAACTATAATAGTCCATCTAAAGGCCCGTAGACATCAAACTTCAGTAGTATGCCCATTATTTTAATGAATGTTTATTGAATAGCAAATAAGTGTAAGGCACTGTGCTAGATGTGGTGGAAGATACAATTTTTGTTGAGTTTCTGACCTCCAAAGGCTTACAATCTAGTGAAGGAGACAAGTTACACATAGATGTAATGTATAATACAGGGCATGAGTAGTCTTATTTTTAATTATTTTTCCCTAAACAACAATTGGTAAGGGGGCAATTTTTAAGGTGTGAAGATCTGGAAAGGCCCCTGGGAAGACTTGTACAAACAGCAGTTATCTCTAGTTTCAGAATGAAGCATTAGGCAGTTAAAATACCTAATGTTTCCCCTTAATTTACCCCAATTTCCCTCATCTCCTAGCATGCCCTATTTTATACAGGAATCTGAGGTAGTAAGTCCCAGTTTGCACATACTTTTAAAAGGCAAATGTCTCCCCTAGAACACTTAGCAATCCTCCTGCCTCAGCTTCCTGGGACTGGGATTGCAGCCAAGAGACAAAATGCCCAGCTCATCTAGAATCCTGGTGCTAAATATAAAGCACATTTTAAACAAGCTTAGTTCCACCTCTTACACAGGTGGAACAGATGAGGAAGAGAAGGCTAATAATAGCAAACTCTACCCCTAGAAGCCAGGCCCACTATTCAGCCTCATCACAGGAGATGCATTTAAAAAAAAAGAAAAAATACCCCCCTCAGCCTATCGTTGAAGTATTTAAGATAATCATATTTTACACTTTTACTCTTAATAACATTTTTCTCCCTACAACCTATCACTATATAACAACATCTTAATATAAAATCTATACAAAAAGGTAATGCTATCTTTCAAGTCTTAAAGAGATGTAGATTAATTCACTCATGAGAAAGTAAATTTTTTAGAGGTCTGAGATGTTTAAAAGTTACTTTCAGCCTGTTGGTAGTGGTGCACACCTTCGTTCCAGCACAAGGGATGCCAGCCTCCTCTACAGAGGGCTACACAGAGAAAACGACAAAGACTCCTACCCCCAATACAAACAAAAGTTACTTTCCTATTTAACCTTTTTTGTGTCTTGAGGTAAAACCTCGATTTGGAAGAAACCTCCATTAGGGAAAAAAACCCAAGAACTACAAATAACCTTAGATAATCAGAGGCTCAAGTATAGACAACTCCCTGGGTAAAATAAACTACCACCATCAAGTCTTTCTCATTTCCTGTTAGCACCAGAAAGGTTAAGTATTTCACATTTGTTGACAAACTAGGTTCTAAAATCTGTCATATTAGGTGTGATTAATAAAAATTGCCTGGCAATAGATAATGGGACAACTCACCTGCTTATGGTACTAAACTGGAAAAGGCACTTATAATCTAATATTTGCTTTTAACAGTTTTTAACAATTGTCTTTTTAGTTATATCTTAAACAAGTAAAGTACTAAACAGCTAATTTCCCTAGTGTTTATTGTATTATTTCAGGTGCTTAAATAACTACTTTAACTTTGCAGTTAAAATATTTAACACAAAAATACTTTGAAGGTTTTTACAGTTCTAACCCTCTCAGTATTTCCCACAACTTAAGCACTTGAGTCAGGTGGGATGGTAGCCTATAAAATCCAAGGATTAGGAAGCAGAAGCTGGAGGACTGCCACAAGTCTGAGGACGCTATGGTCTAAATAGTGATTTTGCCCACCAATTGACAAGCCCAAGGGGGGTGGGGGTGGGGGGCGGGGAAGCACTCTGACATGGCACCTAGAAACTACCATGTAATTAGGCTTCTGGTGTGCAATATACCAAGTGTATTGGCGCACAACTGTGGAGCATGGTGTGGGAGTTCAGGGTGGAGACCTTTATAGCAAAGATCCCAACAACACCAGGTCCTCAAGATGAAGGCACAATTTACTTAAAATTATTTATTTACTTAAATGCATAGCATCTTGGACAAATCTCAGGCTTCTCTCCTTTCCTTACTCAACTATTTAATGAAATACACAGAACTGTTTTCAAAGTGAATGGGGTATAACTAACACATGAACTGCCAGAAAATGTCATCAGCAATAATTTAAGTGAATCTAAAGATTCAAGTAAAATGCTGCCAACTTTTTAAATTATGGCTTCCTTCTGATACCTTTACTCTTACAAATTAAGTTTTAACCCAAACCAGTTAGCATATATATAGAACACATAAAAATCTCACTTAGTCATCAAAGAAAATAATGTGAGAACAGAGCTCTAATATTAATTTTGTTACATGGTACATGTTTCTGTCTGAAGAAGGTAGGTAGAAGTATGGCACAACTTGAGACATAAAAAATGTTAAGGTAAGGGGCTCGAGATGTGGCGTAGCAGTACTAGCTGCTCTTCTAAAGGATCGGGGTTATTAGATTCCTGGCATTCATCTGAAAGCTCACAACCCTCTGTAACTCCAGTTTTAAGTCATGTTTGACATACATACATGCAGGAAAAACTCCAATATTGTTTAAAACAAAAATTGGTTTAAAATGCTAACCAAAAGCATACAAAAAAGTAGCTGATGCAATGATGAAAAAAGACTAGTAAAACTGGAGTCAACTTAGACAAGTACTAGCAGATTTCCACATAAGAAATCAAACAAGACTTGGGGGAAAAAAAAAAAAGCTGGGCAGTGGTGGCACACACTCTTAATGCCCAGCACTTTGGGAGGCATACAGATTTGTGTATGGCCAGTCTGGTCTACAGAGTGAGTTCCAGGACAGCCAGGGCTACACAGAGAAACTCTGTCTGGGGGGGAGGGGGGGTTAGAAAATAAAAAAACAGTATGATATAGACATGAAAGCTATGATAAGATACCAGAGAACTAAGAAGTGACAATGGGACTTTTTTTAATAACTGATTTCCGAAACAACATGCTACAAGGGTAGCATTTGACAAATACCCAGTTTTGTGTCAGGATGCTGACATCCTGTAAACAGCTATTAACAAGTGACAAGAAACTACACTTGGATGTACATGATTCTAACTCCAGCAAGCTCAGTAGAAATGGGTGTCATTACTAAGTATTTCAATTGACAAAGTTAGGTGAGTTGGAGGGTACTGATACTTGGGGGAAGGAAACAAGTTAACTTGGAAGGTGCTTGTTTAATTAATTTTTTTTTTTGGCTTTTTCGAGACATGGTTTCTCTGTGTAGCTCTGGCTGTCCTGGAACTCACTTTGTAGACCAGTTTGGCCTCGAACTCAGAAAGCTGCCTGCCTCTGCCTCCTGAGTGCTGGGATTAAAGGCGTGCGCCACCACGCCAAGGCAAAGATTTATATATTATTATTCATTAATTACACTGTAGCTGTTCTCAGAAGCACCAGAAGAGGGCGTCAGACCTCATTACAGTCACCATGTGGTTGCTGGGATTTGAACTCAGGACCTCCAGAAGAACAGTCAGTGTTTTTACCCACTGGGCCATCTCGCCAGCCCCATGTACATGTTTTAGAAAACATCTTAATTACGAAAAAAATAAAGGAGGTAGGGCCAGATGTACTAGCACACAAATTTAATCACAGCCCTTGGGAGACAGGAGAGAATATCTCTTGTGAATTCCAGCACTGCCTGGTACACATAAAAAGATGCAGACCAGGAAGGGTAATATAGTGAAACTATCTCAAAGAAGAAAAAAGAAATTAATAGAAACACAGTTCTGGCCCTTACATTTCCAGATCAGGACACCATATGAACACCACTATATTTCATGAACTTTGAAATAAACATTTACCCTAGAGATTAAACAATTTCAACAAAAGTAGTAGTTGAAATTTAGATGACTTAAGTCAACTCCCAACCCAAACATTAACACAGCAATTTAAGAATTTAGAAGTAATGCCGTAATACTCTGTGGTTTGATAGTTTTCCTTTAAAACAGACTCAATATTAGCTTCCTTAATGAAAAAACTTTACCTGATGAAAACAACTAAGTAACATCAACACCATGTACCTGAAATGTTCTTGCTAGTGAGGTACTACATAAGGATAAAGGAAGACTATTAGGTAAATTCTGCTTAAAACACAAGCTATGTCATAAATATGGAATGGTAGGCTATCAATTTCATACTACACTGTCTTCAGCAAGAAAATTCAAGATCAAGTATGATTAAGTATGCATAAATACTTCTAACCAATGTAGTGACTAAGTTTCTACTGATTCTGCAAAAAATAATTTATGTTGGTAGAAATTTCATTGAAACCATGACTATCTAGCAGTCAAATGGTTTATCTTAGCATCCTATACCTTGTAAGTTTGTGTAAGAAATGGGACAGACTAAACCACTCACCAGAATGAGAAATCTATGAATATAAAGATACTAGTCCAAGATTAGGGTTGACAGCTATAACATTTCAATAGACCTAGGTCTACTAAAGATGACTTTTCTCATTAGGTTCATGACACATGTACACACAGAGACTCAGTTATGTGGAAAGACACGTACATACTATTTGCAGAATTAAAAACTAAACTAGCTGGATGTGGTGGCTCACACCTTTAATCCCAGAAATTGGGAGGCAGAGGCAGGCAGATTTCTGAGTTCGAGGCCAGCCTGGTTTACAAAGTGAGTTCCAGGACAGCCAGGGCTATACAGAGAAACCCTGTCTCGAAAAACCAAAACAAAAACAAAAACAAAAACAAAACAAAAAAAAAAAAAAACCAAAAACCTAAACTAAGATTTTGATACTCAAAACGATAATTCAGTAAAAAAAAATGTCATCTAATGTAATAAACCTGATTAATTCAATGATCTGGAAGTATCAAAAATGTTTTGCTTTTGAAAAAAAAAAAACATTAAAGGGACAAGACTCCTTAATCAGTGTAAGGCAGCAGTATAAGTAAGCACATTACAAAAGACAAATAAGCACTCATCAAATTGCAGAATGAAATCTGAGTGCTACCTGCAATAATAAAAAATTATGCCATATCATCTAACAAAATGGGAAACATCAAGGTAGGTTATGAGAACAATTCTCAGTAGTTTTCTGAACATTCTGAAACCCTATACTAAAATGCTTACTATTCTTAAAGAACATCAAATGTAAGGAAATTGAAGCATCAAAAATAACTAGTGTGCCGAACATGGTGGCGCACGCCTTTAATCCCAGCACTCGGGAGGCAGAGGCAGGCGAATTTCTGAGTTAGCCTGGTCTACAAAGTTGAGTTCCAGGACAGCCAGGGCTATACAGAGAAAATCTGTCTTGAAACCACTCGCCCCCAAAAGAAAAAAAGAAAAAATTTTGCCCTTAAAAGGGTCCATCTTGGCATAATAACTATGTTTTGGCTATCTTCACTCTCCAGAGGACCCTGAGAGCAGATTTTTAAAAGTAACTAAGAAATAAGGGAAAACACTCTATGCTATTTACTTATTCCACACTATTACTTTGATTTTTGTATCCTACTATGTCCTCAAGGTTGGCATCAATTCAATCCTCCTGTCTCATCTTGAGTGCTGATTGATGTGTTCTTCTAGCAATAAAAGTAAACACATGACTTTTGGGATAGCATTGGAAATGTAAACGAGGAAAATACCTAATTAAAAAAAAAGTAAACACATGACAAGCATAAGCCAAATTCAAAATTGGAAATACTACTTAGAAGTAATTAACAGGTTAAAAAGAGCCAAGCTTGGTGACATACACCTTTAATCCTACCACTCAGGAGGCAGAAACAGGTAGATCTCATTATGAGGGCAGCCTCATCAAGAGTTCCAGGGCAGCCAGGGCTACAGAGAAATCTGTCCTAAAAAACAAAAACAGGAACAAAAAACAGAAAAAGATGTTTAAAAGTTACCACTAGAATTACAAGTGTTGGAAGTGGACTGGAATTCAGGAAGACTTTCATAGCCTTTGCTATTTAACTGCTATCCATGTAAGTTTTAAGTTATTATCAATGGGGCTAGGTGCAGAGTGAAGGCTTCATATAGGCAGGGTCCTGCAGTCCATCTCCAATACCAAAATAAAGTTGAACTGTCAGCTACAAACAGGACACGAACACCACCTTTCTGCAAAACTATAAACTACTTTTTCATGATCTCACTTTAACCTACCAATTGGTAGACCAAAAAAACTATTCATGTAGCTACTTTTTTACCAAGTTATTTCCAGAAGTAGTGTAGATACTATTGAAAATCAGTGATTTCAAAACATCATCTTCTCACTCACTAATTGCTACATAAAAACCTTTAGAGGCATGTAACTAAAAGCCTTCAAAACTCAGTGATATCACTGCTTAATAAACAACCATGCACTTAAACTGGAAACCACCATAAAGAAAATCAATAGGCTGGATTCCCATGATGTCACTGCTTAGGATAGTTTACAAGCATTCATTTTCCCTCCAATATGAAAAGAATTGTGAATAATAATTTTTATACAGCTATGAGGACTTATAAAACAAGTTGAATTAAAACAAATTAAATACTGCATCTGCATCCTTGAATCCAAGACGCTCATTTATAATTTTTTTAAGTCTGACAACTTTAACATGAAACTTCATAATCTTAATTTACCAGAATGGCAGCATTGTGTTAGCATTTAAAAGGGTTCTAAAATGTCTTTTTTCCCTGAATATTACAGCAAAGAGTATCTACCAACTGGAAAGTGCTGCTTGTATAGCATCATTACTCAAGATTCCCTGCCCTCAGGGAGCTTCCATTCTAAAAGGAGGAAAATCTGAAAGAACTGTGCTTGTCTTTAATAATTCTGAAGCACTTCCAAGAAATAAATTTTCTACCATGTTATTTTTATTATTTCAAAAGGTAAAAGCAAACTTTTTTCAAAACTACACATTGACTGTGGAATACCAGTTAAAAGTGTAATGTGTCAACCATACATCAACTTAACTGACTTTTACTGTCCTGCTATTTTTGTTCTCAGAGACCGTGAAAATAAAAGAACAAGTGGTACAAAAGCTTTTTTAATTCTTCATGGCATGTTAAGTTAAAACAGTTACAGATGTAGTCCTACCTCTTCTAGCTTTTGCCTCGATGAGTAGCTAGAATCTTAAGATGTACCACTAGGTATAGCTAAATCTTCTATAACCAATATAAATACTAATAGTCTCTTAGGTCTTAATATATATGCCTCTGGTTTGGAAAATTCACCCTTCAAATAGTATAGTACCTGTGTTTCATTAATGTGATGACTACTTAGATTTCATTTCTTTTTCAAGTTAATACCATTAAATGATCCGCAACAAAGAAGGAATGTCAGGACTTCTATAACTTTTATGTAAATCTTATATTGATGTTAGCAAACCTTATTTTACTAGGAAATCTGTAGTAATAGCCTGCCTACCAAATCCTTCTGACCATTTCCTCACAAAAGTAAAAATGAAAACTCCTCCAAGCTGAAGTTTCATCTCAATAGTCCTTTCAGAAGTTTAAAGAGTAACACATCAAAATTATTTTAAGTTATAACTTAAGTCACTTAAGCTTGAAAACTCTTGTATACTGACCCTGTTATTATCACAACTAAATTTAATGTGTGAGAAATACATCTTAGAAAGCTTTTAACATTTGAAGACACTTATCTCCAAATGGCTTCCAAGGTGATAAGACTTTCAAATTCTTGTTTGTAGACTTATTTAAACTCAGTGGTCATTCTGTAATGATATTCTCACCAGCCAATATCAATTTGGCTAGTTGGGACAGAAACTAACAATTTTAAACCACTCCCGTCTCCTCCCTAACCAACCCCCAAAAGAAAGTGAGCTAGGAACCAGAAAACTCTGAATGCACTTACATGTCCTACATGTGGCCACTAACTTTAATATGCAATAAAGCAGAATTCATTCATATAAGCTCATTTGTAGTAATCTAAATGCAAATTTTTTCAAGAGATCATTTTCTTCTCCGCCTCTCCTGAATTACTTGGTATTTCAATCTCATTTTCAAATCTTTGAAGAAATTTTATTTGCCAGAAATAAAACTGGAAAATAGAATACTACACGGTGAAGCATGTTCCCAAGGAAGCAAATTATCATGGAGTTCATAAATCTATTAGCAAATATGTGACCATGTATTTCCAAAACAAAATTAAATGAAGACCAGCCCAAAACATTTATTCTATACATCTTCCAGTCATGTGGCTTGGAATTTTTGTCAGAAAATGTTTTCACCATTTGCTAATTACTCTGAATGTATGCATGATCAAAAGGCGATGATAGAGCTCTAAAGATTCCAAGTGTCTATTTAAAAGCTGTTGAGTGAAAAATGATGAAATGGAGGACACTCACAATAATTCTTGGACTCCTGGAGATCCTAAGACATGCTACAAAAATAGGTCTTTATTCTTAGGAAAATATAGTCAGAGCTAGCTTCCTTATGCTATACATAAAATCTTAACATCAGAGGCAGTACAGATAGTACAGATAGTTTTTGAACTGATCTCCAAACAAGCACAAACCCACTACTTTGGGAAAAAAACAGGAAATTTGAGGTTTTTGGCGAAAGACAGTACTTCACACATCTAATCCAAATCAAAGAGCCTGCAGACAGCTTTCAGTGAGACAAAAGGAACGAAATAAATATAAATTCTATGGATAAATAAATGTAAAAGAATTTACATAAGCTAAAAACTAATTTAATTAAATTCTACTTGGGTACAAGCTTTTGTTTCTCATTGTCAGACTTCTAAATGTTTACCAGACTACTGTTAAAAACTTAAATCTTTGACCCAGAGTAATACTGATTTGCATTTAAAAAAGTTTGTCCAACTGAATGCTTCTGGTCCTGAAAAACATTCCAGGTACATTATTGAAGGCAGACTGTGGTGCTAATATGGTTTATGTCTTAAGAACTTTTAAAAAGTGACAGACCCCAAAAGTCCATCTATATATTGGCTCAGTTTTTTAAAAATGCCTGTGTGAGCCATGGTTCATAAATGGCATCTTTAGTGGCATGCCCTACTGAGTGGTAAGATTACTAGTAAATACTACACCATAAAAACATCCCAAGAAGTCTGTTAGTGTATTCTTAAAGTAAGTTGTTTATTCATTAACTTGATACCCACCACTGAATTCCTGTTTATTGTATTTATATGTGGGGAGAAAACAGTCACGGAGGGTATTATTGGAATTTTTAGGAACCTGAGCAACCATTTACTCTAGGACTACCTTTTCCTAATGCATGAAGCCCTTCTATATTTTAATTTCTCCCCATCAAATAATGACATCAAAACAGTATGTTTTTGGTGTTTCTGACCAAAAATTTCAAAAAAGTGTACTAAAGATAATTTTCCCATGTAGTTTGTTGTTCATTCTAATACTAAATACATCTTTTCAAATATCTTATATACAATTATATAGCACATATCGCCCCATCAATCCATTTGTGGTATTCCTAATCTATCATGAGAAAATGTATATACTTTGTCAGATATGCATCAATCAGTAAAAGTTTAACAATAATCAGTAAAAAGTTTCTCATGGTGTTAAATGCCATTGTGAGTATGTGATTCCTTTTGTGCAATTCAGTTCTCCATTTTTAACATGTGATTCAATTTCAGTGACTAAGTATCTTTCAAAAATAAACATGCTGAGCAAGAATATAATTAACACAATTTTCTCATAATAATTTTCCTGAGAACTGATAAACTAAATTTATGAACACTTTTGATTGCCAAGTAGTCTGCAGAAACAAAACCTTGCGTCTGTTTTGGTTAGGTAACTTTTTTAACAATCAGAATTCATTAATATTTTTTAACCACAAGGAAGGGACTTGACTATTAAAGATCCTTTCCTTGACAATATATACAAAATTTAACTTCTCATCTGTCCATTATTTGAAGCTGTCAAAGCCAAGAACCCATAAACAAATCACAAACGCAATAACCTACATTAGTTAACATCCCCCCTTTTAACATGTTGACATTTTTACTAAAGGATTAGTTATTTTCGCATTTCCATTTCTCATATCCATGACATTCCATATAAATTGCATTATTGCTTTATAGGCCACACAACATTCAAAATTATGTTTATATGCATTGCCTGTTTTTCTTGACTTCTGGTAAGTGTTTGATACTGATTTTTCTACAGAAATTTAAGTTTTAAAATACCACGGTTAGTATTTCTTCTCAGAACTTAATTGTTCACATCACTAATCACTACATGCATATTTAGCTCTGATTATATTGCTCAAAAACTGCACCCATTATCAGAACAGTGCAAATTATATTTAATTTTAAAAGTAATTATAATGGCTTAAATTCAAAGTCATTAAAATGAACACTGTCAAGTATTTTCACTTGAGTCTACATTTCATTATCACTGTTTACATTACCCTTAAATATAACCATCAATTCTTCACAATTTCCTTTGAATCATAAGGTTTCATCCCACGTCCCCAAATTAAAAAAGCCAAGTCTTTGAAACCCAAAGAGCTCCAAACTTTAATGTTTTCTTAAAGAACACATTTGTGGACTCACAAAAGTGTTCGTCTTTCTTTGACAATGCAGTTAGGTTTAACAAACCTGTTCAAATATCCCAACAAATAAAACCAGGAATTAACTAAAAGACCTTGACAGTGTCCGTTAAAAATGGTATGACAGTTAAGTGCCAATAGGCATGGCAATGACCTCTTAAATAGGATCATTTTACTCCTTGGACATGGGAAGTGCCAGCACCAAGGATTACACTGAGATTTGATTTTGCTGAAGGCTACAATTAACTGACCCACTTTCCACGACCTAGTATACTCAGTATGTTAGAATGAAATGTACATGTTTTGTGTAGCCCTCAAACTTACACTAATATTTGAGAGATGTACTTTTAAAAAGCACAGGGTAATATATAAAATCAGTGGAAGAAAGTTTCATTAAGCACCAGGAACAAATTTGTCACCCCATACTCATTTTGTAGGTAAGTTTCAGTAACCGGCAAGGCACATTTACATATATTCCAATGAATACTTATTGACAAATTTTAAATTACACTCTATGCCCCAGCTATACCAGTAACTGACATACAACATACTAAAATGGTTTATTAAGGTAACAAAAAAAAAGAAAGGAAAAAAAAAAAACAATTAATGGGAAACATACAGGCTATTGGCAACCACTATTCTAAAATTATGTAAGTACAAATGAACATACTGAAATGTGTGCAATTCTAAGTTTTTAAACCAGAAGATTTTCTATACTAACACACATTTATATTAATGACACATAAAAAAAATAAAAACTTTATTACAAAAATAAGTTACACTCGCCTCCAGCTTACAGTATAAAACAATTTTATTTGCAGGAATGCAAAATGATTGTTTGCCATGAGCATTTTGAACATATGACATGTCTAATTTTCTTGTTAAATTTGCATTTACTGGGGAACTGGTGTGTATAAAACCTTAGTCAGGTCTAGCTCTGATCGTCATCGTGGTGCCTACTGGGTGTGTGATAGAACTGCAGTATCCCTTTGGGGAAGGGGGAGGGTGTTTCTTTACACCAAGTCCTACTTAAACTATAATTTTACTTTTGACTTTAAGCTATCAACTTAGGACTTGGCAAAAAAATTTTTTGAGGGTGATTCAATAGAGGATGCTTCACCACTGAACACTCACTGTCATCAAGGTGCTTTAGAAAATTAAAAACATAGCACAAATGATTGTACTCTATTCTACAAGTTATCATGACCTGCATAAGAAATGGAAAGCTGATTCACATTTTTATAGTGATCAGCAATAACAAATGCACTAATGAAACATACCTTTTACCTAAAAAGCTAAACTACAGCCATATACTAATTTCTATGATTTATGAAAAAACTTCAAAATATCCAAATGTCAGGCTTTGCTGTACAATTGTCAGTTTTAGTCTGACTTTTTATAAAGGGACACTGCAGTATTTAGTACAAGTTCGGATGCACTTTTTTTTTGAACATCTGATGTCTTACAAAAGTAACATCTTGCTAAACTATTATACATCCAAATAACTACAATATCTGAAGAAGCAAGGCTGCTTTTTCAGCCACAAAATACGACAAAAGCAAGGCCTGTTATGATGGTCATGAGGAAGTCTTACAAGCCTCTGAAACTAAAGGCAACTAAGAATGTTACATTTGGTATATTAAAATCTTACCCTCATATCATATTTAACAAGCCTTGCTTTTATCTACAAAGATTTTCTATGTACAGTACAGACAGGGTATAGTTCAATCCTCTGCTACTGAGGTAGTTAACCAACCCTTTAAAAAAGGTTCTGAAAAGAACCACTATCTGGAATGCCTGACTAACCAGCTCTGATGATTACACCTGAAACTGCATCTGAACACAATTCAAAAGTGATTACTATAAAAAAGATATAGACAATCATGATTAACCTTGGTGAGCAGAAATAAAAATTTAAGGGTACCAACAGTGGCATCTGTATCACTGCAATAAAATTTAAATGCACAAATTCAAGAGAATATTTCAGAATACCACTGCTGAGATCCTTAATTAAAAAAGAGGGGAAAAATCTACTTAGAGCAGATTTTTTAAAGAGAACAACTTTATTCTTTATTAAGATACCATGCTAGAAGTTATGAAGGATTTTTTTGGAACACATTTGGAAAATAGAGTAGCTTTAGTTTAATAACTTGCACTGCAGAGAAAATTGTTAAAGAAATTCATAACAAAGTCCAAGTATTAGTTCAATGTCCCGTATTTGATTCCATGATCTTCATAGGAGGGTCTTCTGCAATAGAATATGCTCCTATACATCCGAGATATTTAAGGTTGCTTGATTTTCCTTACCATTACTCCACTGCAAGCTTCTGGTGTAATCCCACAATAGCAAGTCAGTCTTCATTGTAACAGGTCAGGACCGGCCTCGACCCCTTTTCCCTGCTAGCCAGGTAACAAAAGGAATCAGTTAGAGAAATCACTTTAAATTTAATGTGTACATAAATAATGATAACATTAAAATAAAAAACTTTTATAAACTTTAAGTCTTATATAAAACCTATTCAAATTAGGTGCCTTTAGAATAAGTGAATTTTGTTTCACTTGGTTTTCTCAATTGCTTTCAGTTAAATCTGGGGGAGAAGGGACGTTGGAGGGGTATTTGACCAAGGCTTTAAGAACCTCATTTTTTTTAAACTGATTTTATTTAAAA